>NC_056725.1:386817162-386910938 GCF_019279795.1 Protopterus annectens | reverse complement strand
TCCTCAGGGGGAGATGCAGAAGGGATGGATTCCTCTACATCAGAATCCTCATAGGGTGGAATAGAAAATTCCTGATCAGAAGAGGAATCAGAAGAAATGGAAACCTGATCTGAAGATTCATAATCAGTGCCTTGCTTACAGATCAAGGTAATTAAATCCTCAGCCATTTTGATCATCTGTTTTTTAGGCATAGGGGCCTGAGCGTCAGTTTTTTAGACGCAGAAGATATTTTTGACCTTATTTTTGAGGCTGGCATCGGTTTAACATAAAAAATGTTGAGGCCTGAAAACACCCTCAGAAGCCGGTGCCTGCTCAGCGGCTCTGGACCCATCCAAGGGAAAGACATCCATGGGTTCAATACTCTGAGAATCTCGCGGCATACCAGACTCCAAATGGGTCCCAGTAGAGGCCTGCGACTCAAAAGTAGCAGGTATCAGGGGCTGCGAAAGCGCCTCACTGAGTACTGTCGACTGGCTTAGGAGAAGTTTCGTCGTCTGTTTTGGACCTCGACGGTCTGTCTCTGTCTTTTTCTTTGCATTGTTTGTGAACTCCAGTAGTCGGATTGCTAACAGACGACATTTCTGGATAATTAAATCTCGAACCAAAATATTCAGAAGCAAAAATATACAGACGTTTAATAGTGCGTTGGTTAAATCTAGCACAAACCAGACAGCAAGGCACGTTGTGATCTGGGCCTAGGCAAGAAATACAGTACAAATGAAAATCCTTATGAAGTATTTGCTTCCCACAAGTTATGCAATTATTAACTTTTACTGACATCGGTAAGGAGCAAGAAAAAGTTTCCCCAATGGGGGTACTTAGCTTTAGTTTGAAGACTTCGGTTCTGAAACTCGAATGCAAAAATTTCAGGAGTCGGCCGACTGGCACTTGCGAACTGCTTCGACACCGCGCGGCAAGAAAGACTGAATAAAATGGCGTCGGCTGCATGTTTTATACCCCTGACGACCTGACGTCATGGAAGAGGAGACAGCAACCAACGCAAGACCCAAGACTTTGTTATTCAGGCCGACTAAGGGCAACCAGCCAGCATATTACCCAAATGTAATGAATGCAACAGTGAAACACGAAGAACATCAGGCAACCTTTTCCACTACACAACTGACACCTTCTGACTAATGTCCCAGCTCACTACTCCAGACTGAGTCAACTACTACTACTACTCAGAATGGCGGTACAATTAAAGTGGTGTACTTCCCCTCCGTAAAACACTACTTAAGACAGTTCCTGATACTACTATGAAGAATATTGTTAGATTGGTCACTTCCTGATACAATTTCAGTCTGCTCCTAAAATACTGTAAAATGTGCTGTACAAGTCAACCCTCAGTTTCCTACAGGGGGTCCTTACTTCTGCAGTCAGTAAATTCTGGCTTCTGCCAAAAGAACTGGTCAACGGAAACTCCTTTCCCAACTTTCTCTCCAGCACCACTGGTTCTCTGTAAACCCCAGTCATTTAACAAACATAGAAATCCAATCAGGTCATCAAAAGGCCACTCTCTCTGGTATAACAGCTATCAATTAATCACAGTTCAGTGTCATTTTCCTAGTCAGACATATTTATTAACAATTTTAAAATAAAGTAAAAGGTTTAGCTTACAATGAACCATGTTAATAGATGAACGAGTTTTCCAAAGACTGCAGCTGAAAAAGGTGACTTCTCTCAGAAGGACATGCATTGATCCACCTTAAGAAGAAGCAAACAAGAAAAGTTACTGCTACTGCATGTTCTGTCACTCGTATAAAGACTTATGCGCACATTCAAGTATTCTGAACAGTTTCACATTTATAACTAATACAATACAGCCAATTTTATGAATAGTCCAGCTATAGTTCCTCACATAGGTCAAATCATATGCACGCTTTAAAATTTATTTATGCAATAACACTTTTGCAAATTTTTGGTCACTATGTCCTCTCCTAAAGATGCAGCAGATTAAATAAACAAATTAATATGAACTTATTATCATTTGTCATTCTTTTCCAGATATCCCACAAAAAAGTGCATGTGTGTATATATGGAGAGAAAGACAGACAGACAGCAGTTCTACATCCATATGGTAGTAAACACTTTAAGGAAGGACAAAGCGATAAAAAGAGAAATCTAGGCTGGTATTAAATGTTTAATCTACAGTTTAAGTTAAAACAAGAGAAGCGTTTTCGCTGTTGTCACATCTTCATCAGATCTAACTTGCACATCACAGTAACCAGCAACACATACTTTTCTATTTTCCATATAAACAGCCATGTAAATTGCAACAAAGACTTTTAATCCTAGAGCACTTAAACAGATCACATTCAATGACAAAGAATGGAAACTACAGTTGTATACACTTACTGTTGCAGTCATCACATTTGGGTTATCTGCCTGCAGGTAGCCCTCTGTCGGCCCAAATACCAGAGACTTAGTATTTCTGTGTCGGATGCTGTCACTTCTTCCATGACGTCAGGTCGTCAGGGGTATAAAAACAGGCAGCCAACGTCATTACATCAGGATTCCTTGTCCCAAATGTCAGGAGCCCCAAATAAGAAGCTAGTATATGGTGGGGAAAAACACCACCAATAAAAAGTAAATACCAATACCAGTAGGAATAGCCATAGAGAAGAGAGAGAAAGCAATAGAGGAAACCAGGGGGCTGGAGGGAGGGAAACCAAGACTGCAACAGTGAATACACTCTAACATCTACATTTATGTTAAGTGTACACAACTGTACTATGTTCTTAGTGTTTCACTGTTGCAGTCATCACACTTGGGTTGATTCCCAAAGCTGAGGAAGGGTGGAGGCAGTCAAGAAGAGTTAGGGCTGGCTAGTAGGCCTTGCAAGACTGCTGTAGCAAATCCTACCCTGGATTTGGAAAATATAGGCAGGTGGTAATGCTTGGTGAAAGTGTGCACAGAACTCCAGGTAGCAGCTTCCAGTATGTCCCTGGTAGGGACTCCCATTAAAAATGCTATAGAGGTAGATGTGGCCCTAGTGAAATGTGTTCTGACCCCCTGAGGGGTTGGTTTTCCATGGTGCTTGTAGCAGAAATGGATGCAGTGTCATGTCCATTTGGAAATGGTTTGTGTTAAAATGGCCTTGCCCTCTGCTCCTGTTGCAAAGCTGACTAGTAGCTGGTCAGATTTTCTGAAAGGCTTATTCCCATCAAGGTAGAACCTGTGCTGTCTGTGCACATCCAAAGAGTGCAGGATCCTTTCCCCTTTATTTTGAGAATTAGGGAAGAAGGTTTGCAAATGGATGGATTGGTTGAGAGCCACACTGGACACCACTTTAAGCATAAAGGAAGGGTTAGTCTGAGGGAAACCCTGTCAGCATAGAAAATAATGAAGGGTTCCACAGCCATCAGTGCTTGTAACTCAGACACTCCTCTAGCTGAAGTGATGGCTAGAAGCAAGGCTGTTTTCCAAGAGAGGAATTTTAACTCTGCTGAAGCAGCCGGTTCAAAAGGGGGAAGCATGAGCTTTTCCAGCACAAAAGTCCCCAAGCAGGGGTGGGTGCTCTCCTTGGTGACCTTAAGTTGCTTGCCCCTCTCAGGAACTGTTTGATGAGAGGGTGAGAGAATAGAGGTGGCTCAGTATTGTAATGAGCCAAAATGGCAGAGGCATGGATCTTAATGGAGAAGGATAGGCCTCTGTGGAGTAGTTCTGCTAGGTAATCCAGGATCAGAGGTAAGGAAGGCAGTGCTGTGTCCTTTTCCTTTAGACAGAGTCCAAGAACAATACTTTTTCCACTTTTCAGCATAGGATTTCCTAATACTGGGCCTTCTGGCTTCAAGGATGACGTCCAGCAACTGTTTGCTTAGAGCTGCTGGTGGAGTGTTTAAGGAATAAGCCAGGCTGCAAAATTTAGGGTTTGCAATTGTGGATGCAAAATCAGTCCCTCCTGCTGAGAAAGCACGGTTGGGGTCTGGTGTAGGTGCCAGACTGGCACCGTTGTCAGGTTGTGCAACAGTGGGTACCAGTGCTGGCGTGGCCAGTCCGGGGAAATCAGAATTGTCCTTGGACGGTCTTGTTTTATCTTGAGAGAAGGGGCAGAGGGGGAAAGGCATAGATTGAGAGGTTTTCCCACTGAAAGGATAGGGCATCCACCTTCCAGGCCCTGCTGTGAGGGTTTCTGCTGCAGAATTTGCTTAACTGGTGGTTGTCGGGGGGGAGACAAAGAGCTCCACCTCTGGGGTCCCCCATTTCTGGATCAGAAGGGTGAAGGTGCTTGGCTCCAATTTCCACTCGTGTGGGTCTAGGAGATGTCTGCTTAAGTTATCTGCCAGTGAATTTTGTTTGCCTGGCAGGAATTGAGCTTGTAGATGAACTTGGTTGTCCAAGTGCTATGTTCCACAGGGCCATCGCTAACCTGCAGAGTGGGTAAGAATGGGTCCCCCCCTGCTTGGTGATGTACCACATAACTGTGGTGTTGTCTGTTTTTAATCAGCAGTTCTGGTAAGGAGTAGGTATCCGAAAGCTGTCAGGGCATTCTGTACAGCTAGCATCTCTTTTTGGTTGATGTGCAGGAGAATTTGCCTTGGGCTCCAGTGGCCCTGAATACATTTGCCCACCATGTGAGCCCCCAATGCATAGTCTGATGAGTCTGTGGTAAGGGTCTGGGTGGTGTGGGGTTGAGTAAAATGCAGTCCCTTATTTTGGTTGCAAGCTTCTGCCCACCAAAAGAACTCTGTCCTTAGACAAAGTATGACAGGAATGACAGTTTCCAGTTCCTGAGAATGTTGGCATGAAAGACTGAAGCTTCCTCATATACAGTCTTGCACATGAAATTAGCAGAATACATGAGGCCATGAACCCTAGGGCTTGCAGTATTTTTCTTGCAGATAGCTGGGTTCTGGTGGCCATTTGTTTGAAGTAGTCTGTCAGATGCACCTTAATTTCTGAAGTGAGGAATGCCATCTGGGAAGTTGTGTCCAAACTTGTTCACAGGAATACAATCTTTTCACTGGGTACCAGTTGTGATTTATTTTCGTTGATGGTGTACCCCAATGAAGTGAGAATGTTTTTTTACAAATGTCAGGTGCTGAAGCAGCAATGCCTGCCTGTCCGCCTGAATCAGGCAGTTATCCAAGTATTAGTAAATTTGGATATTTCTCTGCCTGCAATATGCAACGGCTGGAGCCAGGTATTTTGTAAATACCCTGGACGCAGTAGATAAGCCAAAGGAAGTGCAGAAAAAGTACAGTTTTGTATCTACCATAAATGTAGATGTTCGAAGATCCACATTGCTGCAGTCCTTACATATGGGTAGTCCGCTGTCCTCGGTCAGCCCGAATACCAAAGTATTAGGCTGGCGTCGGTCATGGGCGCTCAGAACTGACATCAGAGCGTCAGGGTATAAAAGCGCATGACCGACGTCATATCCTCAGTCTTTTCTTGCCCCAGATGTCAGAAGGCCCTAAAAAGAAAGGCCACAGCCCAAAAACAGGATACCTCCCAAAAACATGCCCAACAACAACCATCACCCAAACCATATAACCATGCCAAACTACAGAGGGAAGGAGGAGGGTTGGACTGCAGCAATGTGGATCTTGAACATCTACATTTATAGTAGGTACAAAACTGTACTATGTTCTTCATCTCACATTGCTGCAGTCCTTACATATGGGTAGAATCCCAAAGCAGAGGTTTAGGGAGGATGGCAAAATCATAAAGCATTAGGGGCTGCTAAAATGCCCTGTAATACAGCAGTGGCAAATCCAGCCCTAGACTTAGAATAAAAGGAAGGTGGTAATGCTTGGAAAAGTATGTACTGAACTCCAAGTGGCTGCTTCCAAAATATCTTTGTAGCTACCCCCTTAGAAAGGCAGTAGAAGTGGCAGTAGCTCTAGTGGAATGAGGTCTGATTCCAGCGGAATCTCCTTACCATGATGGGAATAACAGAAAGAAATACAAAACCAATCCATTTAGAAATAGTTTGTTTTGAAACAGGTTTTCCCTGAGAACCCAAAGCAAAAGAAACAAACAACTGCTGAGACTGCCTGAACCCTTGGTTCTGCTCAAATAATAACGTAACTGCCTGTGAATATCCAAAGTATGCAAAATCTTCTCCCCTTTATTTTGGGGGTTTGCATAAAAAGTAGGCAAATGAATAGCTTGGTTCAAGGCCACACTAGAAACCACTTTAGGCATAAAGGAAGGATTAGTACGCAAAGATATCCTATCCTTATGAAAAATCAGGAAAGGTTCCACTGCCATAAGGGCCTGTAATTCAGAAACCCTTCTTGCAGAGGTAATGGCCAACAAAAAAGCAGTCTTCCATGATAAATACTTTAACTCGGCCGTAGCTGCAGGCTCAAAAGGTTGTAGAGTAAGCTTTTCCAACACAAAATTGAGATCCCAAGCAGGAGTAGGAGCTCTACGTGGGGTCTTATGTTCTTTGCCCTCTAAGAAATTGCTTAAACAAAGGATGGGAAAATAAAGGAGGGTCACAGTCATAGTGAGCAGAAATGGCTGCAGCATGAACCTTTATCGAGGAGAAAGACAAACCCTTGTCCAATAACTCAGTAAGATATTGAAGAGAAACACTTAAATCAGGCTTGGAAACATCAAAGTCCTTCGCTTTGCTCCAAAGAAAAATCTCCTCCATTTATCAGCGTAAACTTTCCTTGTACTAGGCCTTCTGGCCTCCAAAATAACATTCAAAACTTGTTGTGGAAGCTGAGACCCTCCAGGGTCTAAAATAGAATATGCCAGGCTGTGAGATGCAGAGACTGAATCTTGACATTGAGGAAGTGATTGCCCTCCTGAGACAAAGATGGAATCAAAGGCAGAGGCCATGGAGGCTCCGTACCAAACTCCTCAGTAGTGGGTACCAGTGCTGTCGAGGCCAATCCGCGCTATCAGAATCATGGATGGCTTGTCTTTCTGGCCTTCAGGAGTACCTTGGGAATGAGAGGCAGAGGTGGAAAGGCATAGACATGAAGATTGCTCCAACTGAATGATAGAGCATCCACCTTCCAAGCTGTGGGATGAAACATTTTGTGCAAAACTTTGGCAACTGGTAATTTAGTGGAGAAGCGAACAGATCTATGTCTGGAGTCCCCATAACACTGTCAACTTTAGAAACACATGAGGATCCAGTTTCCACTGTGAGGATCCACAATTTGTCTGCTCAACACATCCGCTAAGGAGTTCTGTGCTCCTGGTAGAATCCTTGCCTGAAGATTGAGGTGTAAACTGAGAGCAGTCTCCCACAAAATCATCGCTTGCCTGCAAAGAGGGTACGAATGGGTTCCCCTTGCTTGTTGATGTACCACATGACAGTAGTGTTGTCTGTTTGAATCAACACCTGTCCTGGGTGAAGTAAATCTTTGAAAGCCATCAATGCAAATTGGACTGCTAACATCTCCTTCAAGTTGATATGCAAATGTTGAAGTCTGACAGGCCACGTGTCTTGCACCCATTTTCCATTGAGGTGTGCTCCCCAAGCCTTGTCCGAGGCATCTGTCGTTAGAATCTGACTCGCCTCTAGTCGGGTCACAGAGAGTCCCTTGTTTAGGTGACATTCCTGAGCCCACCACAAAAATTCTTTCTGAATGCAAGGTATTATCTGAATGACAGTGTCTAGATCTTGGCAGTGTTGTGTCCATACATTTTGAGTTACCATTGAAGCTTCCTCATATGCAGTTTGGCATTGGGAAGCACCAGAATACAAGATGCCATGAACCCCAAGGCTTGAAGGACTGTCCTTGCAGTCAGCCTGGACTGTAGAGACATTTGATGGAAATAAAGAGAAAGGCTTCTTTGTTTGTCCGGGGTCAAAAGGCCATCTGGGAAGCTGTATTCAGTCTCACACCCAGAAAACACATGTCCTGAGAGGGTACTAGACTGGACTTTGTTTCGTTCACAGAATACCCTAGGCATCTTAACACTACCATCACATACTGTAGATGATGCAGAAGTTCGTCTTTGTGTTGTGCAATAATCAGGCAATCGTCCAAATAAGGATAAATCTGTATTCCTCTTAACCTGAAAAAGGCTATCACTGGAGCCAGAACCTTTGTGAACACTCTGGGCGCAGTAGATAAGCCAAAGGGCAATGCAGAGAACTGATAATGTAAATTTCCAGCCTGAAAACGCAGGTACCTCCTGCAACTGGGCCTGATAGGAACATGAAGATAAGCCTCTGAGATCCAGAGTTACCATCCAGTGATCTTTTCCCAACAGAGGTAAAAGCTGTTGTAACGTCAGCATTTTGAACTTTGGAATGTCCAGATAAGTGTTGAGGATAGATAAATCCAAAATTGGTCTCCACGTGTTCCCTTTCTTTGGTACTAGAAACAGGCGAGAATAAAATCCTAGTCCCACTTCTGACAGAGGAACTGGCTGTATAGCTCCTATTTGAAGAAGTAAAGAAATCTGCTTGTGAGCCTCTATCCTTTGCCGAGGAGGAACGTCTGGCATGCCTTTGAAAGGAGGCAATGTATGGAAATAGAACTTGTAGCCTCGGTTTATAATGTCCAATACCCATTTGTCCTGGGTGACTAAAAGCCAGTTTTGCTGGAAGAGTGCTAACTTTCCTCCCAAAGGAGCTGCCAGGGAAGAAGAATCTGGCAGCTGGAAATGCAGGTCATTGGGCCTGTTTACGAAAGGACTGGCCCCTGCCCTCGCCTGCAGATTGTGCAGGTGAACTCCAAGTTCTAGGCCTGAATGTACTGTGAGCTCTGCCCCTGCCATGTCTAGATCTACCCCTAGACTGAGAATCAGAAGAAGGGTAGGACCACCCCTTAGTAGGCCAATTTCTACTAAACTTTGGAGGTTGCACCTGCAAAAAATCTTTAACAGTCTGCATGGACTTAGCCTTGTCTTCCATTTTCTTCAAAACCGACTCCACAGGGGGACCAAACAAAACTTCAGACTGTAAAGGGGCATCCAGAATTCTAGTTTTAACATGCTCGGACAAATTCTGATCCTTAAGCCAGGCGTGCCTACGAAGAACTGAACCAGTGGCAGCCACCCTAGAAGAGGCCTGTACAGCATCAAAACCACACTGCAAAAATGCTTACCCACCTGTTCAGAGACATGTACTAAATCTTGCAATTCTTTACACTCTATGCCCTCTGCCAAAGCATCCACTTTAGATTTTAGCTGAGAAAGGAGGAAATTCTGATATTTCAACATATGAAACTGGCAATTTAAAGCCCTCATTGCTAAAGTAGAAGAGGTATACACCTTCTTACCCCATCTATCCAAAGCTCTAGCTTCCTTATCTAGAGGAATCGGATTCTTTACAACAGAAGCTCTAACACCCTTAGGCCCCTGACTAATAGTTTCTGGGTCCGCCCTAGGACTCTTATACAGATATTTATGAGCCTCAGGCACCCTGTAATACCTGTCCGGCTTAACTGGCGCAGGAGGCAAATAATCTGGATTAAGGGAAGCCTCCGAGAAAACATCTTGAACAACATCCAAAACAGGAGGTATAGCCAAGGGTCTATGCTGTGGTAAAAACAAGAATTCCCTAAGCCTCTTCCGTGAATCAGAGAAATCCTGTCCTTCCCACTTACAATGCTCCCTCATGGAATGCAGAGTTTCTGAAAATGAAAAATCCTCTGGAGGAGAAGCAGAAGGAGTGGAATCCTCTGCATCAGAATCCAAATAAGGGGGAAAATCTTGAATATCTTCAGCAGAAGAGTCTGAGTCATCTGAGGGCTGATCCAAACTTTCCAACTCTGGCTCCACCCTGGGCCTCTTATCAGGAGGAGGCATAGAACCTCTAATTAAAGTAATCAAATCTTCTGCCATTTTAAGCATGTGCTTTTTAGGCACAGACCCTGAAGTACCAGGAGGGACACCAGAGGAAGGCAAAACAGACCTGCCCTTAGAAGAAGCCTTAGAAATAAGTAGCAGAAGGCCTAACCACCTTAGGCATAGAAGGGAGAACAGTAACCTGAGAGGCCCCTTCAGCTTGACCTGACTCCTGTGAGGCCACATCCTGCAAAATCAAAGTTTCCCCCTGAGACTCAACAGAAACTTCAGCCGGATCCACCTGCTCCACTGTAGTTTCTGCAGGACCGGCGTCCGAAACGGATGAATCAACCTGTCTAGGTTTCAAGGATTTGTCTTTGCGCTTCTTCGTGGAAGCGGGCGTCGGAGGATCCGACGGCATATTATAATTACACCGCTTACCAAAGACTAACCTAGCACAATCTAACCTTCTTTTATAGTGCGCTTATTAAACCTAGCACAAAACCGACACCCGACTACGCCGTAGTCCGGTCCCAAACAAGGAATGCAAAGAGTGATAATCCCTATGCGGTATCTGTTTCCCACAAGAAATACAATTATTCACTTTTTCTGACATCCGAATTAACAGAGGCAAGAAAAAACAAAAATATTCCCCAACGGGTACTTAGCCCAACTTGGTTTCGGTCTGAAACTCAGAATTCGAAAATTTCAGAACGCCGAACGGCACTTGCAACGCTGCTTCTGCATCGGACCATGCGGCAAAAAAGACTGAGGATATGACGTCGGTCATGCGCTTTTATACCCTGACGCTCTGATGTCAGTTCTGAGCGCCCATGACCGACGTCAGCCTAATACTTTGGTATTCGGGCCGACCGAGGACAGCGGACTACCCATATGTAAGGACTGCAGCAATGTGAGATGAAGAACATCTGATAATGCATAAACCCTGCACCGTAAACATAGATATTTCCTGTATGACTCCCTTATGGGGATGTGCAGATAAGCTTCATTTAAGTCTAGGGTGACTAACCAGGCATCCTTGGCTAACATAGGGAGAAGCTGTTGCAGGGTAAGCACCTTGAATTTTGGTACCACCAGGAAGGTGTTGTGAATTGAAAGATCCAGGATTGGGTGCCAAGAGCCCTCTTTCCTGGGTACCAGGAATAGTCTGGAGTAGAATCCTTGACCCCTCTGTTCTACTGGAACAGGCTGAATAGCTCTGATATTGAGCAGGGAAAGTACTTGGTTTTGAGCCCCTGCCCACTGGTTTGGAGGAACGTCTGGAAACCCATTTGGGGCTGGCAGTGAATGGAAATAAAATTTCTACCCTTGGAATACAATGTTGAGGACCCATCTGTCCTGAGTGATGGACATCCAGTTTTTTGCATGAAGGCCAAGTTTTCCTCCTAGGGGCACAAGCAGATGGGCAGGGCTGGGAAGTAGGGTTGAGAAGTTATTGTGAGCTTTTTCCATAAGGAAGTGGCTTAGCACTCCCTGCTTTAGGTGTGGGGGCACTCCATTGCTTAGATCTCTGCATACCCTGAGACTGTAGTCTGGGTAGTCTGTTTCCCCTGGGTCTTGTTTGTGAAGGTCTGGAGGGGGCTGGAAAGGACGAGTGCTTTAAAGGCCAATGCCTACTGAATCTAGGTGGTTGCACTTGTAGGAATTCTTTAACAGTTTACATAGATTTAGCCTTTTCTTCCATCTTTTTAAGAACTACTACTGCTTTGGTGCCAAACTAACGATACTTACTTAAAGGAACATCTAGTAATTTAGATTTGACATGATCTGGCAAGGTCTGCTCCTTCAGCCAAGCATGTCTTCTCAGTACAGAGCGCCACTGACAGCTGCCCTAAAAGATGCTTCTAGGGCATCAAAGCCACACTGTAAAGTATGCTTACTAACTTGGTTTGCAGAGTGCATAAGCTCCTGCAATTCTTTATTTTCTGCAAAATCTGGAAAAATTACCACTTTTTGTTTAATAAGTTCCATAATATGTCGCTGGTATTTCAGCATATGAAAATGGCAATTCAATGCCCTGATAGCAAGAGTTGCAGAGGTATATCCCTTCTTACCCTATCTATCCAAAGATCTGGAATCCCTGTCCGAAGGGGTAGGATTTTGGGCTGTAGTAACCTTAATACCTTTAGGTGCCTGGGAAATGATCTCTGGGTCAGTAGTAGGATTCTTGAAAAGAAACATGTGAGAATCAGGTACTCTGTAGTACCTGTCTAGTTTCCTAGGGGGCCAGAGGTAAATTGTCTGGAGTAAGACTGGATTCCATGAAAACATCATCCACAACATCCAGGACAGGGGGTATGGCTAAAGGCCTGTGCGGAGGCAACTCTAAAAATTCTCTGAGTCTCTTTTTGGACTGAGGATAGTCTTGGCATTCCCAATGGAAATGCTCTCTTAATGTATGCAAGGTTTCACCAAAAGAAAAACCCTCTGGAGTGGAGGCAGATGGAATGGATTCTTCTGCCTCTGAATCCTCACAGGTGGATAAGGGCATGTCTTTATAATCAGAAAGGTCAGAGTCATCGGACTTCTGGTCTGTAGAAACGGAAGGGGACTGGATACTTTGTCTCTTAGCAGGGGAAGGCTGGCTTCCCCTAATCAGCATAAGATCTTCAGCCATTCTAAGCATTTGCTTGTGTGGCATGGGTGCCTGAGCATGTGCTTTGGTCATCGATTTTCTAGGCGTAGTGCGTACCTCTGGGCCTAAGAAACTTGGTAGTTTTGGTTAAAAAAGAAGTCGGTTTGATTCGAACATCGGTTGGACGAAAAACTCCCTCAGAAGCCGGTGCCTGCACAGCGGCTCTGGACCCATCTAAGGTAGAGACATCCGCTCTAGTCGAGAAAAGCATCTCGCTGCATACCGGACTCCGAATGGGTCTCAGCAGAGGCCTGCGAATCCACAGAAGTGGGAGTCAGGGGCTGCAAATGCGCCTGAGTACCGGCGGACTGGTGACTAGCTTAACAGTAGCATCGTCAGCAGTTTTGGACCTATGCGGTCTGTCTCTTGTCTTTATCCTTATGTTTTTTCATAAGATCGGTAGCCAGATGGATTACCGAAGACATTTCAGAATACGGAGATAGAGAGCGAAAGAATTTAGCGACAAAGATAGCCCGATGATGAATGGTTCGGGCGTTAAACAAGACACAGAACAGACAGCGAGGGACTTCGTGGTCTGGGCCTAAACAGGTGATGCAGTAAGAATGAAAATCTCTGTGATTTATTTGCTTTCCACAGGCAAGACAATTATTAACTTTTTCTGACATCGGTTAGAGCAAGAAAAAGGATCCCCAACGGGGTACTTAGCTTTAGAAGAATTCAGGATTATTTAACTCGAAAACGAAAAATTCAGGTAGCGGCCAACTGGCACTTGCGAACTGCTTCGGGCTACTCATCGGCAAGAAAGACTGATGTAATGGCGTCGGATGCCTGTTTTTATACCCCTGATGGCCTGACGCCATGGAATAAGCAACAGCATCTGACGCAGAAATACTAAGTCTCTGGTAATCGGGCCACCTCAGCAGATAACCCAAGTGTGATGACTGCAACAGTGAAACACGAAGAACGTCAGTGACACTGCACCTCTATTGTGATTGATGCCATTTACTCCTTATCTAACCAAGCACAAATTCCTTGCTGATCACTGTGTCGAGTATAATGTCAGTTAATAATTTAAGCATCTAGTTCTGCATTTTTGTTACATGAATATAGTATATTTACTTACTTAATTTATTTTACATTTGTGGACCGGGATTGCCCGTCTGAGCTGAAGATTCCTTTTTCAGCAGTGGCCCGGGGAGAAAAGCTCCAACGTATTATACAATTTTCATTATAAACTAGCATTAAACAGCAATGTTATAGGATTTTTACAAGGCATTAAGTAGCAATACAATGTTATACAGTGTCAATAATCCGGAGTATAGCATAACTGTTTCAAGATACACAAAAAGAAATGCATCATTAAGATGAAGTATAGTTTTTGGGGTAAGTGGTTACAAAAACCCAGTTTTATCATAATGTAGTTGCATGAAGGCAAGACAAATTACAATAGAATGTTTCTCTGAGGCAATTTGCTTAATAGATTTTAGAAGATAGTAGAAAGCGTAGTCAAGGAAGATTAGAGAGAGCTAGTGAGAAGAGCGAGTTAAAGGCAGAAAGTAGATTAAGATATGAGAAGTAGGGGATGCTTAAGGTGGGAGAGTGCAGTGGCAGGACCAGTGACTTTTAAAGAGCTCTTTGGTGGCTGTCAAATTGTTTAGAATGTGTAAGGGTCCTGATTTCTAGTGGGAGCCTTTTCCAAGCAATAGCGGGGGTGATAGCTGTACATGTTGCGTCCAAATTTAGACTTGGGTTTGTAGATTTGTAGTAGGTCATGGTTAGAGGAGAGGTCTGGAGGGAGAATAATAGGAGATGAGTGGGGATATTGCTGGGCAGTAGGAAGGCTGGTATAGGATACAACGGATGATCTTGACCTGAGAGAGAAGAAGCTGATGAGGTAATTCAAGCCAGTTTAGGTGTTTGAGAGAGAGACAGTGACGAGATTTGTAGGTTTGTTGGGCAGCAAATCTAGCTACCTTGTACGTAGATTCGAGTTTGGTCAGGAGTGCCGAGTTAAGATTTGGAGTTTGGTCAGGAGTGCTGAGTTAAGATTTGTGAGAATTTGAGAATTGTACATTAGACTGGGTAGAAGGTATGTAAGAGAGAGAGAGTAATCTTGGCTACAGAAGTAAGGCATTTCTTGTTACAGTAAAGGAGCCCTAGTATATAATAAAACAGATGGCAGTGAGACTGCACTATTTCTTTTATGAAAAAACCTACTCTTAATGGTGAACTACTACAGGTAACCTTGATGTGTCTCAAGGTTGAAAAATTGTGCATATGCACCCAAGTTCTAACAGAACTTATCACAATTATGATAGCAACAGTGTGTGCACATCAGAAAAAAGAAAGAAAGAAAAAACAAGTTAAAACGAATTAATGCGCAAACCCAGAATCAAGTGGATTTCAAGCTTAGACTCTGAGATGATGATGAGAGAGGCGGAGAGTGGTGGTCATCAGACCTCAAAAAGAGTCTGCTGCTAAGGGGGGCACAGGTGTAATTAGGATTTAGCAACTGTGCACTACTCTGAGAAAATAGTCAAGAGAACAAAATGCCCTCAGGGCTAGTAGTTAAACACACACACACATAGATATATATATATATATATATGCATATATTCACAAATCTACTTATTTAGAGACCACATACTCCAACGTTCTTCTGATGAAAGGTACATTCAATTTCATAAACTGAAGTTACTACTATAGAAGCAAGCAGATCCTGAAAGGTTCTTCAAGGATCAAGCTCCAAGCACATCACTGAACTACAAATTATGTGAGCCATTACAACATTTCTCCTAAGCATGAGACTTGTTTTACTACTGAAGAACAAAATTCTGCCAGATGCTACAACAGCCACGTTTCTGAAGACAACCAGGGACAGAGCTGCACTTTTTCCCCTGTGCTTCACTATACTCGCCACTCCAAACTAGTTTTGTGAATGGTACCCTTATATAACTTCAGCTAACTCATTAACTTCCAGTTCAACACAAATGGTGCTGCAGAAGCCTAGACAGATAATGTGTCCTCCTGCTATGCAGCCAAAACATGTGTGCTGAAGCATATAACAGCATCAGGACTCTTAAGCAAGAAAACACACTATCGATTCTCACTCTAATCATGACCATGACTTATCTACTACTACAGCAAAAAGACTCCAAGAACATTTTTCATAACCTAGAAGAATAAGAACTCTTCATAATACTTACGTCCATAAAGGGAATCTAAACAAATAAATATAGCTGCTCAAATACACTGAACAAACCATAGAAGCTTAAAAAGGTACTATTCAAAAAATACAGCATCTACTCCTACCACAAAAGTCACAAGTTTCCTGTAGATTTTAACTACAAATTAATAAAGCAATAAAACAAACACAAAAACATCACATATGACAGTATTCAACATTCAAAGTTCACTTCATAAGTGCTACAATAAAGAGTTAGCGGTTATGAGGTTTTTGCAGGCTTTTTAAATTGTCTAGTGCCACTAACCTGTTGAGTCCAGTCTAAATTCAAAATAATTCTCTACCATGCCAGTCCAACATGCAAGCAAGAGATGTGCTGAAAATGTACAGCAGACCTAATGAAGGCACACACCTCCACAGCTGAAGACTGAAGATTAGGCACTGTGTGCGAGAGAATGGGCACGTGGCTAAAGCAACCCAACTGAGGCCTGCCACCACTTTTTAATTAGGTCAGTGAAATTACTCTACCTTTTAAGCAAGTATGTCCAAAGGGCCATTATCATGCAAAATCCTAGTACAAAGCAATTTAAAGTACCGTGACAAATGTGCAGTACTTTAACACTGTACTGAGAGATCTTTTTGATATGGAGACGCCAGATTATTTTAAGCCTCATCCTATCTATGTCCTAAGACTGTTTTAGCTGTGGCTTATATAAAACTAAACCAGTCTTATTAAAACATTTTCCATGTCTTATGGAATTATCGGGGGGTGGGGGTGGAAACTACTAGTACCTACAGTTGTAATATTGCATTAAACGGCCAATATGAGATGGGGAACCAGATGGCACATCCATAATTATCATAAAGAGGAATTGGGATCCCAATTCCTCACTATCCAAGTACTACATTCTGTTCTTTTTTTTTCTCAAAATTTTTAAATACATTTGAATGAATTCCATAGCATTTATCCATAACATCTTAATTATGTACACTATTTACATTAGCCTGACACTATATCAGATCTTAATGTATACAGTTACTTTATAAGCATGTTCAATCCATTATCAGTGTCTCTAATCAATTATTGTATAGCGTCAATCAATAAGATTTTTCCCCAAGGGTTGTTGATAAATGGCTTTGGATACATTCTTATTTCTTTAATTTTCAATAATGTTGTGGTCTTCAGTAGCCTGTAGAAGTCTTCCAAAGTTGGTATTGTGTTTGCATTCCATCTTCTTGTTATACAACTTCCTTGAAAATGCAAGTATAGTCCATACTAGATAGATGTTTGACCTATTCAAATGAGGACCTTCATTCACATTTAATGATACAAGAGCTTTAGTTAAATAAAATGATTCATTAAATAAAGCTTGTAGAAAGTTATTAATACCATTCCAAAATGGCTTAATTTTAAAACAAACAATCAAAGAACATGTGGTTCCAATCTGTATTGTGTACTTGTTCAGATCTCCAACATGTTCCTTTTATGGAAGAACTAATTTTACTGATTCTATCTGGGGTTAAGAATGCTCTGTGCAAGCATTTCAAATGAAAAACTTTCCAGTATTGTGTAAAGGATGCATATTTTTTCGATAAGATATCTGTTTTAATATCTTCAGCTAACTGTATTGAGTGTCCTCTTGTTATATATTTCCAATATTAGGTTTTGAGTGTTTTATAGTTTAGCAATATTTTGTAAAACTTTGAAATACTGTTTCCCATGTCAAAGTCATTATACAGGATTTCATATATGCATTTCATAAATTTAGGTATCTCTTCAAATGAATAACTGTTAATTATTCTACTTAAATCTTGAGAATATGACAGAATACTCTGTAAAGTTAGCCAGTCCTGTTGTGGAATTTTGCATGTTGTTTTTATTACTTGCATATCTAAAACGTTTAGTTCTTTGATACATTAGAGCCAACAAACAAATCCTTTCTGTTCAAGAATTAATAATTTATCTCTATATATTTTATGTGGAAAGTTCTTTGTGACTATAAATGGTGTTAAAAGATCAAACCAGATTTTTAAATCTATATTTGCATTAATAATTTTCCTAAATGAGTCAATGTAATAATTAATCATATGAGTTTTAGTGGGTTTAGTTATGTTATATTGCATACTAATACATAATATGTGCCATGGCAAATAGTTTTTATCTGTTATTTGAAATTTATTTTGTAAAACAAATTCATTTATTGATATTACAGCTCGTAATTCTTTCCAATTTGCAAAGTAATTTGGACTTATCCAATCTGAGACCGTTTTAGATATTTATATATGTTTCTTTATCAGGAACATTTAATCCTCCCTGTTTCCATGGTCTGATATAATGTATTAAAGCTATTCTGTTTCTTTTGGGAAACCATAAAAAAATTATTAGGCATGAATTTATTTATTTAAGTATATTCCTTTCTGGTAACAGTTGCATTGCCAAGGCTATATATAGGATCTTGGGCAGTAAAAAACATTTGTATTAACTGTAGTCTATTCTTCAAATGTTAATCATGTTTTGTTTCACTTTTCCACAGAGATTTTATTTGTATTGATATTATTGTAGTTTGAGACAAATTCATTATTATCCTTGCATAACTCAATTCCTAGATATTTTAAGGTAGATTCTTGTTTCCCTATGATGTGATCTCCCTCAATCTGCAGTGCTGTTGTTTATTTAAAAATAAAAATTGATTTTGATTTATTGAAATGGAGTCCTGAAGTCATGTGAATTGTCAATATATCTAATTCTTCTGTCTCTTTTGTATTAGATAATGTTAGTAACATATCAGCAAACAGCATCAGAATTGTATTGTTTATAAACATCTATTCCTTTGATTTTTATATTGTTACGAATTTAATCTGCCAATATTTCAATAGCCAGAGGAAATAGAATTGGTGACATGGGACACCCTTGTTTAGTGCCTTTTGTTATATGCATAGATTCAGAGGGGTAAAAGGACCTAACTTGACATACGCTAAATTATTTGTATATATATTCTTTAGGAGATGAACAAAGGATGCAGGAAACTCAAACAGCATTAGGATCTTGAATAAACAGTCCCAATTTAGGGAATCAAAGGATTTCTCTATACCTAAGCCAATTATGAGTGTTTATTTTCTTTAACAATCTATAAAATAAATTATCCTTTTAATATTGCCATGTGTATGTCTATGATATACAAATCCAGTTTGATCATTATTTATTGTTTTGGATAGTGGTATTTTCATTCTGTTAGTTAATATTGTCATAAATATCTTATAGTCATTATTTAATAACAATCTATGAGGTACAGAGGTTTGGGGATTTGTTTTCCTTTAGAATTGGTGTGATTAACGAATATATCTCCAAGAATGTGGTATTAAAGCTTGCAATTGAATTTCTAATATAAAGGGATAGTATCTTTGAAGGAAAAAGTTTATATATTTCCATAATTATGCCATCTATACCTGGAGCTTTATTATTTTTACCCTCTTTTATTGTACCTGCAATGGGGTGTTTGCAGATCTAGTTTTAATTTTTCTGTTTTTTTTTTTTGTTTTTTTTTTTTTTATTAGAACATTTTTCATTTAGATTTAATTGCACGATACGTACATTTTCTTTTTGGAAATGTTCTATATAGTGATTTCTATAGGCATCAAGAATGTCACCTATATCAGAGACATTTTCCCTTTCTTTTCATGGAAGATAATTTTAATGTTATTAGCTTTTGATTGCATTTTGATTCTTGTGGATAAATTACGTAGATATTTGGGAGAAGTTGCCAAGGTATTAATTTTTAGTTTTTCTAAAGCTAAACTAGTTTTGTGCATTCGAATTTTGTTGTATTTATTGTTTAATACTTCTACTTTTTTTTTCATGTCCAAATGATTTTAATTTTTTTCAGCTTTTACTGACAAAAGTTTGGATTGTAGATCTAATAATTCAGAATCCCATTCTCTGATTTTTTTTTTTTTATACCAAGTTAGGGTTTTACCATATATGTAAGCTTTTAACGAGTCCCATATCATTTTATTTATCTCTGTGATGTAATTAATACCTAAGAAGAACTGTAATTCACATAATAACCAGGGCTTGAACTCTTTAATTTTAGTTATATATGCTGAAATTCTGGAGTTAAAGATTAATGGTTTGTACCCATTCTGAATTTTTAGTATCAATGTATTGTGGTCTGAAAAGGGGCAGGGAGTGATTTGAGAAAATAATGATTTTCGAGTGCAAGTCATGGGCAGCAAATATTTTATCTATTCTAGTTTGGGTACCAAATCTGTGATCATGATGGGAAAACAACAAAGATTTAACTTTTTAAATTTGAAAGTATCTACAAGATAAAAGGATTCTACCCACTTGTTTAAAGCTTTTGATAGAGTAGATGTAAGCAGCGGTCTTTTATTTGTAGTTTCAGAAATATCAAATATACAGTTAAAATCACCTATAAGTTGCCTTTATAATTATTGGAAATTAAATCCAAGTTTTTTTTTAACAGTTCCTGTTCCAATGCCTGGGAACCAGTATAGATGGGCTAGAGTCCATATTCTACTATTATATTTATTACTAATGCCATAAGGCCTTCTTTATCTTCATACTTATAAATGATTTCTGGGTTATATCACATATATTTTCCATAAAATTGTTACCCCTATTGTCTTTGTCTTATAAGTGGATTGCACCAATATCACAAATAATCCTAAGAAATATATAATTGCCATTTGTTTTGAAATTAGGGTCTTGAAGGAAGACCATTTGTGCTTTGTTCAATTTTAAATATTTCAGTAGACCTGATCTCTTGCTAGGATTGTTTAAGCCATTGGTATTCAAAGATAATAAAGTTAAATCCATCTTACGTTATTTAAACTATGTATTTTTTTGTTTTATTGCGACAAACATTTTCCTCTGATATGTTTGAGCTTTTAAAGGAAATTATCAGTTTTATACTTTATCAATAAAGTAATGTTTTGGTCAGGCATACTAAAAATGTTTTTGTGAAATAAATTTAAATTAATAAACGTCAACAAAAGATCCGCACTAGCCATGAAATGAAAATCATTCCTAATCTGATGGATAAACCTAAGTCCATCAGATAACTCATAGCTTGACAATCCAGAACATCTGAGCTCCATAAATTGAATTATCATATGCAGAATATTTGTAATAGGAATAAGCAATATTTATATTATTTTGAACAGATATAGTACTATTGTAGATTAGACAGAATTCTAATACAATATAAATGTCTACTTATTCTATAAGCAACTAATACTTGCATGAAAGCTAGATGACAAGCAATTCAATCATAGTAAAGTAGGACGCATCATATATAAAACCTCAGTAAAAGATTATAGCACACAGTTAACATATTCACCCTTATTGATGAAGTCTTTCAAAACCTATTACTTAGTATAAATAGATGGCAATAATATTTATATCTAATGTTTATAATACAATGTATTTTTCTGGATATATCAGAAGTTATATTTCACGGTTTGCCAGCATTTAAGTAATCACTGTTTGTTGCTAACTTACTTAAGGCATCAAGTTTGTTTTATGTGAACACTGATGAAAGTTAGTGCATTTTAATTATCAATGCACCCCTCCCCCCATTTCCTACACACAAGGATTTTCAGATCTGTCATTTATTATAAAATGAGTGAAATTATAGGTTAAAAACAACAAATTCACTTATTGTGATTATTGATTACAAGTTCCTGTTCCATATTCATAAATTGCCATTTTATGGCATATAATGAAAGTTTTTAGATTTAAATGGCAACATTCTATTTTGTATAAATCAGGAAAGGTTAAAATGAGTGATTAGTCAATTTAATACTACTTGTTCAGAATGTGATTGTTACACTCTTGACATTCTTAGTTCACGCTTCTATTGTTTCCCTTGAGCAACTCTGCCAGTTTGATGCCATGTATAAAACATTAGTTACCTTAGTAACAACTTAAGTATTATGTATGGTCAAGATGGGTTACAAAACCACAATTCAAGTTAAAGCAATTATATGACTTTGTTATGCACATTTACTTATAAAAAAAATCATGCTTCCCCTTGATGTTCAATATAGTGTATATCATTTATGATAAGTTAAAACAGTAGTGTTATTATACACAAGCCCATGTTATTAAACTGAGTGTCTACTGTCAATTTAACACTATTTGTTCAGAATATATGACTGTTGCATTCTGTGACATTTCAAGTTCAGGCTTCTATTGTTTCTCTTGAACAACTTTGTCAGTTTGATGTCATGTATAAACATTAGTTACCTTGGTAACCGCTTAAGTATTACATAAGTATTACACGTGGTCAAGATGGGTTACAAAAACTATAATTGAAATTAAAGGAATTACATGACTTGTTATGCATATTTACTTATATGAGAAAATCATCATGCTTCCCCTTGACTTTCAATGTAGTGTATGTCATTTATGACAAGACAGTAGTGTTACTAAATCCTGTCTTTAATATGTAAATTCGGGAGACTGCTTCATCTCATATATTGTTGTCTTTCGGCTTTTCCCAATTAGTGGTCGCCACAGCGGAACTCCGGTCTGCTAATGATTGGCAGTAGATTTTGACGAACGCCGAGGTGTCAGCTCGACGTTCAACCTTCAACGAAGGCACGCCCATTTACGCATGTCTTTCGAACGCCCAAACCACAGGGAGGACATGCAGACTCCACACAGAAGGCACTCCAGCAGAGAATCGAATGAGAGAACCTCTTGCTGTGAGGCAACAACACTATCGCTGCACCACCACGGCTATCTTCATCTTATATGACCATTATATATGTCTAGATTTACTAAAATCATACATTACCATAACTATTGTGTGTGTTTTTTTTGGCTGTTGCTTAGTTATTTGAGAGACCAGAAGCTGCAATGTTTATTCTTATTATTAGCTCCTTCCAAGCATGTTTATACAGTCCATAGCTTTAAATTATGAGACACTTCTAGTTTCTTGTTATATTTCCATCCTTATATACACACTTATCAGTACTTCAAGCACGGGCAACAATACCCATCCAGTTTTGACAGAATACCATTAACTAGTTCATGTGGTGCATTACCAGGCTGTTCTTAAAATATCCAAACCAATATTTGTCCTGTTCCATTTTACCAGCCTGTTTCATGCAGTGGCCACTCTGCCAGTGAACCACTCAACACACCTTCCATTCCCACAGATATTTCCACGAAAAAATCTGATGACTCTCTAACACTTCCCAGCAATCCCAAACACCCCTAGAATCAGCTATCCCCATATGCCCAACACGTCCAAGCAAGCTCACCTCCCAGACCACTGCAAAGGGTTCTGCACAAGACCAAGTGCTCTTAGTTTTTCACAATAACTCAGACTTCCACTCTTACGCAAGTCCTTAATGTGTTTGGACCAAAATACATTTTAAATATAAAACTGCACTTTTTTTTTTTTTTTTTAAATCAAGAATCAACTTAATGAGCTAAACGAAGTGTTGGCAGACCATCAGTGTGTGTATATATGGTTTAAAACAGCCCTTTTATTATTATTATATATATATATATATATATATATATATATATATATATTTTTTTTTTTTAAACCAAAAACATTGCCCATAATCATCTTGGAGGCTCTTCAGAGCCATTAAGCATCATCATCATTCTGTCTCCATTACCACAGCAACCTGGGAGAGTCTGTTTTTGTTAGTGTGTCCGTGTACTGCATACCAGAGCCTCACAATGCACCTGAAGCAAAGCTTCACTTTACTGCAACTTCAAGCCTAAATTCCCTCCCTTTCAGTGAGGCAGCAGCCAAGAAAAGAACCGAGAGCCAACAGATTAAAAAAAAAAACCCCTCCCAACAAACAGCCAGAAGAGAAAACATTCTTCCAGCCTTCCCACCTCTCACTCAGCAGATGTATAAACAAACTATGCTCTACCAAAATATCCCAAATCACATTTCTCCACCCCCCTTCCCCTGGATCCAGGCAAAAACACCAAAGGTCTCTTCTTAATACATAAGCATCAGTAAACCTCAATCACAAGCCGAAACCCACAGCTTCCCGGAGACGAAAACGGCAACATACAACAGCTGCCAGACACTGCTGCATTCACGCACACCATATCAGGATTGATCAAACAGCCCTCATAGCTGTGATACCTGCCACAATTTATAGTAACTACACTTAGACAGAATAATGACGACATTGTACTAAGAGCTTGCGACTATTATTCAACCAGGATATACATGACATTTCTAAATCATACTTTAAGTGAAGAAGGCATTAGTCTCCATGACGGCATTTTTTTTTCTACTGTTACTGCTATTATATACAATTTGTTACATTTCTGATAAATGGTATCTTGTTGAATTAGTTAATTACTTAAATTATTATAAGTAAAAACAATGAAAAATGAACAAGATAAATATTCACTGAGTTCAAGTAAGGGGAATAGAAATGTCTGTGTTTATATTATATGTTGCTTTGTTTGGCTTATATATATATATATATATATATATATATATATATATATAATGTAAAAGTAACCCATCTTGACCTACCTTTGTTTGTGAAGAATTACAGGACTATCTGGACATTCCAAATAAATCATTACTGTTTTTCAGTTGTTCAAGAAACCCTCCTCTTTTTTTTAAATAAAAACAGATGACAAGTGATGTACCATATCAGTTGATACTTTGAGAGATGTAGTTGTAAGTTATTTTTTGGGGGGACGGCTATCTTGGAATAATTTTTTTGTTTCTTCTTTCTAGCATCAATCCAAGGATTTGTTTCTTTCATTCTTTTAAGATTAGGGGCCATCCATTCCATTTCTTCTAGGATAGACACTACCTTGTTGCTTACGATGAATATAGCAGCTTCTTTTAAGTCATTAAAGGTTCTCAGCTCATTGACAAAAGGTATTTTTATCCTGGCTGGAAAGGACAGCTGTGCTTTAATGTTATTTTGTTTCAACAGTTTTATTATTGGCCAGACTTTTTCCCTTTGTTCTAGCATTCTGGAAGAATAATCATTGTCAAACCTTATCAGGCTTTGATTGTATTTTAAGGGCGATTTTCTCCAAGCAGATTTTAATATTACTTCCTTGTCCAGAAATGAAAGAAATTTTATAATTACGGATCTGGGTGGTGTATTTGTTGAGTTAGAAGCAGGTTTCCTCCATGCTCTATGCGCCCTTTCAATTCCAAATGAAAGTCCCTCTTTCATGTCTAAAAATTCAGGAATCCAGGTTAAGAATGAAATAATGTCTTCTTCAGTGTTTTCAGGCAGACCAAAGATCCTTATGTTGTTTCTCCTTTCCCTGTTTTCTAAGTAATCTATTTTGTTAAGCAGCCATGTATTCTGTTTAAGCAGACATTCTTTTTGAAATTCTTCCTCCAATACCATTTAGAGAAGTCTCTCTATTTGTTATTTTTGTATGGTGTTGCTGTAATAGTTCCTAAAGAGTATCAGTCTGTTTCTGAGAATTTAATTTGAGATTTTCTAAGTCATTTTTAAAGACATCCATCTTCAAAGATAGTTCCTGTAAGGTAGATGTCATGAACTGCAGTTCTTTTTTCAAAGCAGCATCTGGATGAGAATTCCTTGAGTTGTTCATATTCAGTGACTCAATATATCTCCAAGTTACTTGACAAGAAAACTTTTGTACATCTCCACCAAAACTGATATTTATGTAGAGTTTATCTACAGATTTCTGACGTTTTAAACTTGAAAATAATAAAAATGTTCCTATATTATTATACTAGTTTATGGAGCTCTCAAACTTCACTGCTCTCAGTTGGCCATCTAGACTCCGCCCCCTACATTCTGTTCTGACACAGAGGAACCCCAGTCCAAATACTACATTCTGTACATCTACATAATGTTACTTTAAGTGATCCATTTGGCAACCTTCTCTTCCTCTTGTCCCAGTATTACATTTACTTCAAATAAAAAATCCTCATAAGTCAAACATGCTACAAAAAGTAGCAACTGCAAAAACTCAGTTCACTATTACAAAAGTAAAATAATTTGCTCTCAAAAAATGGCACAACAGTTTTCAATGTGTCCTTTCTGAAGTAAAGAAATGCACATAATTAAAAATATATTGCAGCTGTCTAAATACGGTCAAAAAGGTTTATAATAATTTAAACACTCCACAATGCATTGTAAAAATAAAAAAAAAAAACACTCGTACATTTTAAAAAAATGTATGCCTCATTTTGTTAAATTATGGTTTCAAAATGATGCCATCAATCAGTCTAAAACATTCCAGTACTAACTGCTACTTACTTTTTTGATAGAACAGCTCATTTACAAAATCTCCCAACCTTGGAAGTCTTACTCGCAGCCTACACTACCTTATAATTTAATGGAAGCAGATTACAATTTTATGCATTTTCTTTTTCTTTCTCTCATTTCTCAGCAGATTATTTAAATACATAAATTACAGACATATATGCAATCCTCATGCATGGTGCACATATTTCATCCTAATGGCTGGCCCAAAATTTACCAGTAAACTTGTTAACTCTTCCTTTAACTGTACTTGCATACTTAAACAGCAAACTCAGCCCAAAACCCTGGATTACACTTTCAAATAATGTTTAACTTTCCCCAAATCCACAGTGCAAGAGACTGCTCACTTATCCCGAACATTTATTCTCACCCTGTATGACTGCCCATTATTAGCATTTCTAGTCTTACCTACTTCTGGCCTCATTCAATTTAATGCTCCTAGCCTCGGTCATCCCTTCTTCAGAGTTAGTGCTCTTCCCCTTTTACTTTTCCCCATGCACCGACTTAACTACTGACCTTTAAGATGCTGTGCCCAGCTTAGTTAATAATTTGTCTCGAACACCTCTCACCCCCCACCAACTATCCTAAATCATGCCTGCAGTTCTTCCACAAAATTCCTCTAATTTTTGGCATCTCAAAAAACTTATCCCCTGGGCACATTGCTGGCAATTTGTTTATAATACTTACAGGGGGAGTCCAATCTATATGAAGTGTTTAAAAAAAATTACTTATGTAAAACACTTCCACATGAAGATTCTAAATTTCCTCATTTCCTCGCCTTAGTCAATTTATAAGGAGCTCTACAGACAACATACCATTTCTCTCCCATTATGACCTCTTCAGTCATCCTTTGCCACACTAGATTGATTAGTAGATTATATAAATCAATTGTATTTGTATCAGTAGTCCATGCTTTAACTAGTATATTAACTACCTCAGGTGTCTGCAGTTCCTTCCTCTATCTCCCCATCAAGCTTCTAGTAATCTGCACAGCATCCTATATTTCAGCACATTCCCCTGCTCTCAGCCTGTATTTTTCTCTAAATTCCCCCACCCTATCTACCTATCACCTATTTTCAACTGCTCCCACTAATACATCCGCTTTTCTACACACCACTGTCGCTTCAAGACTATACCATCATAAGCAAGATTAAGTTTCCCTAACCCAACAGGCAATACCTCAAATTTTCAAAATGCCAACTCCATTGTGTTTATCACACTTTTCAAGGTCTTAAGTGAATCTCCTAAAATATTTTTTCCCACAGTGACCACATATTTACTTTTAGTATAGTCTGACTGTACCCACCCTGCATTAGCATCACCCTCTTCCCATTTAGAGTTACAGCTATTCTGAACAAAATACCCCAATCAGAGTTAAATTGCTTAGAAGTATCATTACAAGTGAGGGACTGGCAATTCCCTTCTACCGAAAGGATGATTTTCCCCATTTGATTTTATGTTTTTGCCCCCCCCCCCCCTACAAATTTATAGAACTACTCAAAATCCCTCCCCAAGGTCAAAGTATGACTGACTAATGGATACTAATAGAGATATTCCAAGCATTTTATGGACTATATTCTTTGGTCTATATTCACTAACAACTTCTAATGTTTTAACAGACTAAGTTTCATCTCTATGTTCGTTGGGAGAATATGAATTATTTGCTATTCACATTCCCAGATATTTCATCTTATAAATGCATTGGATAATCCTGTGTCATCTTGTAGGTGGATGCATAATTCACAAATATAGATTTTGTTTTGTCCTTGTCTATTCTGTATCCTGACGCCTCCTGAAATAGTAATTTGAACTGATTTCTGAACACAGACAGATGTAACAGAATATCACATAATCTGCAAACATTGCTATCTTTTCCACTCCTTCAAACCATTCCCATCCCTTTATCTCATTATGTTTTGTTTTTGTGCTAATGCTAAAGATAATGCAAACAGAGGGGAAGTGGATATCCCTACCAGTTCCCCTCTGTATTTTAAGCTCGGTGGCCAGTTCTCCATTTACATTCACTGCCACCACAGAGTTCTTCTAAATCTATTGCGATAGAATAATAATTTAAGAAATTACATTTTCAACAAAATATCACAGATGCCTCCAATGAACCCTGTCAATGCCTTCTCTACATCTAATACCATCAAAACTGCTTTATTTTCACACACTGATTCAGTGTGTAACACGTGCTTTTACATTATCAAATGTTTGCCTATTACTAGCAAATCCGCATTGGTCCACAGTGATATGTCGCATTACTGTTGGTAGCCTATCTGCAAATATTGCCATAAATACTTTGCAATCATGATTCAACATGGAGATTGGTCTGTAGAAGACAGGATTCACTGGGTCCACTCCTTCCTTCAGTATCAAAATTACGGCTTTTCCCCCAGGAGTAGAACACCTCTCCAACCTTTAAAATATTAAACATATTGTACCATGTGAACCTTTTCCTTACCCTCCTCCCATAATTCTATTGGCACACCAGGCCCTCCTGGAGATTTTCTCCACTGCTTGCTTTCTCACTTGCTCTTCTATCTCTTACAGAGTTACTGGACTCATTACCTCCTCTCCTTCCGCCCTGCTTATCTGCGGAATTTCCAAACCAGTTAAGAATTCCTTCATTTTGTCCCCCTAATGTAGATCCTGTTCATATGCTATGTTTAATCTCTCAAATAATTTAACATTTTTAATAGTTTCTGAGTTCCTACTTATTTACCTATTCCTTATGACCAATTAGTCACAAAAAAACCTCATCGGGCCCTTCATGTAATAGGGACGAAGCCAGCCAAAATTTGGATACCCCAATGTGTGGTTTCACCAGGTCCGTAAAGCTAAGCTAAAAAATTTAAGGAACTGCGATGTCCCCATTTTCTTGGGAGTCCGTCAAGCCTGGCTAGCTTCAGTGTCCAAGCCTATAAAATGATACGTGGAGGTCATCATACAAGGACATTTTGAACTGTATCCGAGTTGGATGGTCCTTGATTGACTGAGTTTATATTTTACTAGAAATCTCTTTTGTTAGCCAGAAAATGAAATATACTCTGTGTTCTTAAAAGGACATGGATTATCTAGGAGGTAAAGTTTGGTTTAGAATTCAAAAATCATTGCTAGTTCATCCCTATAAGGATGTGTTGTAGTTGGATCTCATTTTCCCTCTTTTCTCAGAAGTAAAAGCAGATGTTAGCTGAAGACAAACTCTGGATAACGTAGTTCTTTTTTAGAGGTTTACTGGAAGATGAGTGTTGTTTTTCTTCAAGGAGTTTAAAATACAAGATCTGTACTATTTATTACATAAAACAAGGTGGGCGTATGACGGAAGTGGTTGCTCATCCTTATTGGCTGAGACTATCCAAATGTTCGTAACGTGGTTTCATACAGTGTAAAGCGCCAAAGCTTAGTGGTTAACCAGAGTCTCGACAATATTTTCAGTGCGCTAGTCAAACTTTATGATTGCTAACATCTTATCCCTCAACTTAGCTAAACCTTCTTCCATATTTTGTTGCAGCTTTTGTACCAAGTATTTCTGTAATTTATGGGTATTCCCAAAATAAAAACTGCTTTATCACCGTCTGTTTCCTTGCTAATGCGTCCATCACATATTTAAGCCCATTTTCGAACTTCTTCAGTACCCTTTCTCTGCTCTCCCTCTTGTATTCGCTTTAGCAACTTTCAAATCCTTCCTTTTTTTTTTTTTTTTTTTTAACTCTTGCTTGCCTGTTCTTTTTCCTCCCACATTCCCTCTCCATCTGCATTATTTTCTTTCTAAACCCTACTTTAAGTTTCTCTTCCAGATCACTAAGTAGGGAATATAACAGCTGTATTAATTCAGCTTTCCTGTTCTTATTTCATAACCAATGAATGGGGAAACAGCTTGCCTCTCTATCATCCCTTTCTGGAGAGCTCTTATCTGTCAGTACTGGCACATTAATCTAGAGAATGCCAATATATCTGTAAAAAGATATATAATGCACCTTTGTATAATCTAGACCAACTCCCAAATCTCCTGCAATAATATGTATGACTCCTTTCTATACCCTCAAAATACCTAGTACATCCTCTACCTTAAGATGTCTCCCCAACAAAACAATTTCCCATCTGCTGTTACTGCCATCATTCTGGGTCTGTCACTCACATCCTCCACATTAATTTCCAAATTTCAATCTCCTGCTACTACCAATATTCCCCAAATTATTTTCTTCAGTATTTTCTTCAATGCTCCCTTCCTGACATATGGTGTACATGCACATTCACCAATGTGATCCTGTTCCCCACCCAGTCCCCTCTACACATGGGTTCATATTACATTGTCGAACTTTCAAAAGTCTGAACGCCATATGGTCAAATCCAAACGTTCAAACTTTCAAAAGGTCAAAAAATAAACAGAAAAAAAACCTACCTGATGGTTGTAAGCAGGGGTGCAAGCCCACCTGTGCCCCCCACTCTTTAAATATACCAACTCCAAGATCGCACTACAATCCAGTAAAGGGAAATCTTCCCTTTCTGCACTGAACGGAAATCCCCATTGAAACGTTCGAACATATGAGTTCGACAATATGGCGTTAGAACTTGTTACGGTTTGACAACGTAATATGTATCCTCTATGCATCACATATCTACCATGCTCATTTAACTCCTGTTCTATATTAATACTAGACCACTTAGTAATTAGATTACCCTTCTCTCCTAGTATAGAAACCCATCCTGAAATCTTAAATATTAAATCATGTTCACTTTTACTTAAATGCATTTCTTGCAGCATCACTATTTTGGCTTCACTATAAGACATGCTAACATTTTTCCTTCTTTTTTGTGCATTGGTATGACCATTCCCATTCCATGTCACTAAACAGAAAACCAGTTTCCTTTCTTCCCATTCTCTCCTTCTCCTCTCAAGTATGTCAGTTTTACTCCTACCCCTACCTCTCACACTGCCCTCTTGCTTTTGTTACCATTCCTGCCTTTCTAAATATACTTCTATATATTTAACTTTGCAGCTTAATTAAACCTCAACTTCCCAACACCTCCCAAAACTACTTGTATAACAAATTTTGAATGATGTACAAATTAACCTAATGCCTTCTTGCATCAGTCTTCCCTTTATTCACTAAGGGCAAATGCTCTCAAATGGCACCCCCCCCCCCCCAAGCTAATATAAAGCTACTCCTCCCTTTCCTTCCTATCCCCCTCTAAGGCACCATTCATTTAACTGCATTTGTACTTGCTTTATACAGTGATTATTACTGTTTTTGCACATTTTTTTAAAAGCATTTATTTAAATCTGTGGCAAAATCATTACTTCTCGGTTTGCTGTTTTTGTCTAGTTCCGTTTGCCTCCAGATCACCTTGCAGAAGGATGAATTAGCTAGGAACTTAGTTGATATGTTACCGTTTGTTGCTTAATACGCACTTGAAAGCTGATTTTGCTGTGCCTTTACATTAAGGAATTCCAGGATCATCTATCTAGTGGCAGACTGTGTTTATCTTTTCTCTCAGAGTTAGGAAGTACTCCAAGGAGAGCAAAGTGTGGTCATTTATTGGCTAGAGGGCACAGAAGTTAGTTTTCAATCTTTTTTCTCTCCTATAAATCAGAAGAGTTGCAAGACCCTGTGTTCACTTCCTTAGAGTTTTGAAACACTTTTCTAAGTTTTTCAACTACATCCAAAGCCATCAAAGCTAATATAAGAATATTTCTTGATTTACTGCACTTGTACTTGCTTTACAGTGATGGCTACTGTTTTTGATCAGTTCTTAAAGCATTTATTTATATTTGTGACAAAGTCATCATTTCTCAGATTGTTTAGAAATGAAGCACTATGAGCATAGAAATGAAGCACTATGAGCACCCTGAAGTTTAATTAGATAGTGAACAGGGTCCAACTAGAAAAAATATGAACTAATAGCCTTTTGAGCTATTCAAGCCAAGCTAAAACACCAAGCAGTAATAGTAAGAAATATTTGTAAATTACACGCCAAACAGTAGTAAAAAATCTTGAGATCAAAATTTCTTCACTTTTGCGAATAAAAACAGCTTCACGTTCTTGGTACCAAAACATTCTTGTTGCAATTAAAAATAGCTTCAGTTCTTAATAGTAAAACAATGAATCTTTATTGGGTAAAACTTACATAAATTCAGCAGATAAGTTGCTGTGCTTATGTAAAGAAACTAGAAATAAATCTAGATTCAAAATAGCTCAATAAGCTATTCTTCTATTCTTTCATATTATTTCTCGGATTGTTGGAATTTTCTAGTTCGGTTTGCCTCCAGATTGCCTTAGACAATGGTGAATTATCCAGGGACTTGTCTGTTGTTTAATCAGTACTTGAGAGCTATGTTTGCTGTGTTTTTACATTATAAATCATAAAAGCATGCATCATGCGGCAGAAGGTGCTTAACCTGGTCCGAGTTAGAAAGCAATCCAGGGAAGGCATAGAAGTCAGTTTTCAAGATTTTTTGTCTCTGCTATAAATCAGACAGCTTTGCACAGAGCTTAGCAGTGCCCGGTACAGTAGTAAATGTCTAGACAGAAAAAATTCCTATAAGGTTAGGATTAGGTCCAAAACCTGCTAAACAGCTAGGCAATGCAGATAATTAAGCATACAGCAGCTAACTTGCATGCCGAAAAGCATTACTATATCCTAGCACTACACATCTTCCCCTTAAGTCCAGAAACTACACTAGGAGACCCCTATCAAAACCCAATCATTAATCCCAATCAGTCCACCCTATTACAGGACTGGACAACATGGATATACAATTTCCCAATATCTCTCTGGCCAGCTTGGTACATGTAGGCATTTTGATGCAATGTAGCAATTATATCATGCTCTTAGACAAGTTAATCATTAAATAAAATATAGTATGAAAGAGATGTAAATACACAACTTCTTTGGAGGCAAAAATCTTGCATATAAACAAGGTTGTCCAGAATATCCACACTATATCCCTCATGTACCACTCACCACACACAAACTTGCATGCACATATACCCACACACGCTCACAGACCTATGTTGAGGTGCTTAAAAGAAACCTCAAAGACCCCCAAAGTCTCCTGACAGCAACACTGCTCTTCAACAGTCATTAAAAGATCTCACATAAGCCTACACCCAATGGACCCCGAAGAGCAAAACCCTTAAGGCAAGCATATACTTTACATAGTACTCATGTCATTGGGACTCCACTGTTTGAGATACAGATGCCAAACTCACCAGGTTAGACATGGAGAAAACAATGGCTAGTTGTCTATCTAAAGCCAGGATCTGCAATAATCACCCACGCATTCAAGTATTACTGTATCCTTTGGAAAGTATCTATCCTAGGGAACTATGACATTAACAATAAGCCCCTGAAAGTTGACACAGTTGTTCGTATTTGGGAACTTATGTGGGCAGTCCCCTAACTTTTGACCTTTGTGTCCACTGTTGTAAGAAAGTCTTTGTATATTGCACAGTTTATAAAAAATGGATTGTGTCTAGATATGGGGATGTCATTGTCCCTCCCCCTTTATTCATCCCTCATTAGGCCAGTTATTGAATATAATGCACTCTTTGGCATGTATCTGTCCATACACATGCAACTGGAACGCTCACAGAGGTACCTTATTAAAAAGTATACAAAGCCTGAACAACATGTCCTACATGGACCAACTCAAAGCCCTGTCACTATACTTGGTATCCTACAGAAAGCGAAATGTGTCTGGCATACAAGGCATCCTCCAAGCCAATACTGATGGATTTAGTGCACATAATAAGCAAGTCAAATGGCATCAGAAATACTCTGTCTAGGGATATAAACCTCTTCTGTAACATCAACAGAATGGTTTGGAGGGAGTGGAGTGGCATATCTCACAGAGGATACTGCTCTGGAATAGACTCCTAATTGACATAAAACAAAGCTCATCCCTGTCCATACTCAAGTGCAACTTGGCTCTATGGATGGGAAACAGAAACAACTTACCCCAGGACTGCACCCTGTACTACTAATGGACAGAGGAAGCTCCTAACTGCTTTATCCTATGCAGGTTTCCCCTAAAATTATCTATGGTATGATCCCAGTTATTCTCATTAAGGGTAATGTATAATTATTGATGATGGGATGGGTAAGGCCAATTTCCAACCAAATGGGAGAGATTAATTCAAGCACAAAAAAAAAAAAAGGATTTGATTAGGCTTCAAATGACCCTCAAAGGCAGCTAGCCTAGTACTTACCTATTAACCTACAGGTCACTCCACTCCAGCTGTCAATATGATTCGATCATAGTCCATGTGAGTGTAAATGACCCAAGACATACCTTACTGGACTATATGAAAAAAGAGACAGAATGAATTTCTCTGGATTATGTCACACACAGGAACAAGCCTTGCACTGAGCAGCAGCAGCAATCTACCACTGCAAGGATGACAATACATTATTAACATAAAATGACTGATTAAACTGGTTTAGTTTCTGGTATCATGCCAGGTGGATCCAATATCTGTCAGGATGGATAGACATGGTCAACAGTCCACATTGCTTTAACAACGATGAGCTTGCACCTGTCTCCCTTTAGGCTTTTGGATATTGGCTAACATTTTATCTAACCCCTTAGAGCCTTTTTTAGGTAATGCCAAAAAGACAAAATTACCAACATAGTAAAAGAAAATCTCCAAACAGCCTTAAGGTGTTACTGCTCAATGCTAGGAGTCTAAACAAAAAACACTGTTCAAGCCTTCCTCACTTTCAAGAATGTAGGTATCTGTGTTGTGACCGAGTTTTGGTTTAAAGCCATAGAAAGCACTCTGTCAGTGCAAATCTACAGTGCCTTCCACATATTTAGACCAACAACAGCATAGACTTGGGCCAAAGATGGAGGTGACAATCTACTTTAGTAACAAAACATACCTCCAGGTGGGTTAAACAGGATGGTACCATGGAGCTCAACTATAACTATGTGCAAGTCACCATGTATAAGATCTCTCATCAGTCACCATCTATGACCCCTAGAGTCTCAAAACTCTTACCTAAACCTATTAAAGGTGTTCGCCATCTAACCAAACATCCTATTTATGGGTGACTGTAACTACTCCTCTAGAGACTGGTCTTACACTGCTTCAAACTCATATGTACACCACTTCCTGGACTTAGTGCACGTATCAAACATACTGAATTTAGTACTTGTCTAGTCAGGATAAAATAGAAGTCGTTGTGGGTTCTGTTCAAGCAGCTTCATTATGTACAAACACATCAGGATTGAGGCTTAATAACTAACTTAGGTAAACTTATAAACAAACTAGCTATTACACTCATACATGCTCATTCTCTGGCTGCACTCTCAAAATGGCACTGAAGCTAGCAAGTGCGAGCTATTTATATGAACGTGCTGTCCTTGAAACTCTTCTTAAAGATACAGTGCACACACACTATTTTACATACTCCCTCTGAGAAATAAGTTGTGCAATGTTGACGACATTAATTGACATGCAATCAGTAAAAATAATTGCCATGCAATTATACAGAACTAAACACATATAAACAATTATGTCCAGATTGCTGTGTATTTCACACTAGGTCTGGAAATACAATCATATCGTGTGACATAAAAATTAGAATTAGGTCTAACAACTAGGACGGTCTCTGCTGAATGTTCAACTTTAGGCGCATCAGGAATGGAAGTAGAAGTTAAGACACGCTCTGCAACAGGAACATTGTCTGGACTGCTCCGAGATCTAGAGTCTATATCACAGGAACAATGCTGCAATATCGATTATGATACAGGAAGATGTCTGATTTCTCCTGAACTCCACACCCTCAGATTCTACGAAGTTGGATGTTGGCCAAGTACATATACCCGTTACCGGACCAGTCCAGTCGAAACCTTTCGGCATTTGTATCCTCACAGTCTTCTCCTTCTTTCAATGGATGAAGAAATCTGCTTGATTTATCATAGCTGGACTTCTGGAAAGAACGCCTTCTGAGTAGCTGGACTAATTGTTCTGTTGTTCTTAGCTTTAGGCCTCAACAAACTGGAATTGATAGGCAATGTTGTTCTGATTTGCCTAGATAGAAGTCTCTCAGCAGACAAGTTAAGTACATTGTCACAGGGTATGTTTTCTGAGATTAAGAAAGTTAAAAAAAAACATCGGTATCATCACGCTTTGACCTCTCAAGTAATTGCTTTACACTCTGTACTGCACGTTCAGCTAGCCCATTTGACTGTGGATATTCTGGACTACTAGTAACATGTACAAAGTCCCATTCTTTTGGAAATTTCTGAAACAACTGACTAGTAAATTGAGTACCACTGTCAGAAATAACTGTGTGGACTACCATGGACTGAGAAATGACGTTTTACCTTGGTGATAGCAGTGGACGTTAGGTTAGGTAGTAAAATCATTCTCAAACCAGTCTGAATAAGAGTCTACCAACACTAAGTAATGCTTATTGTTCCATTCAAATAAATCAGTGGCTACTGTTGACCAAGGTAGTTCAGGAACTTGACATAGCTGAAGTGGATCTTTTTGCAAATGTGGTTTAGCACTACTGCATACTGAGCAAGAAGAATGCCTTTTGCTAGAGAAGGTCAAAATACTATTTATCTCGCTCTTCTTTTGTTAGAGTCAGAACCTGGGTGACCACGATGCAAACTCTGGATTTATTCATGTTGTAAGGAAACAGGAACAATTTTAGGACCTTTGAAAATAATGTCATCTTCCATCAACATCTCATCTCTGTAAGGAAAATAAGTTTGCACTTCAGGTGTTACACTAGACTGCTTAGACAGCCATCAAACATTAATGTAGTGGTTGAGCTTTTGCAAAACTGGATCAGTCTTTGTATGATCTCTCAGCTTTTCAAGTCTCGTGGTAGAAAAATTACACACTTCCATGATGTCAAAGTCAAAATTCTCTGCATGAAGCTGTTCCTTTGTATTTCTGGGTTATCTGGATAAGGTATCAGCCAGATAAAGAAGTTTGCCTTTTATATAGACCATTTTGAAGTTGTACTTCTGCAATTTGAGCATTTGTTTGTGTCTTTTGGCTTTTCCCGGTTAGGGGTCGCCACAGCGGCACTCCGGTCTACTAATGATTGGTAGTTGATTTTTACGTACCGGGTTACCAGCCCTGACGCACAACCTTCAACAAAGGCACGCCCCATTCACTTATGCCTCCACACAGAAGACGCTCTAGCTGAGAATTGAACGGGACAACGTCTTGCTATGAGGCGACAACACTACCGCAGCACCACCACCATTCTTTGCAATCTCGCTGGAGCTGAATGCATAGGCTTCTTTAAAATATTAACTAGATTCAATCTGAATAGCTCGACCATAGACAAAATCAAGAAATTTTGAACATGCAAATACTACTGCCAAAAGTTCTTTCTCAATTTGAGCATATTGCACTTCAGTTTGGGTAAGAGTTCTTTATGCATAGGCTACTGGTCTGCCTTCTTGACTAATACCTGTGCCAAAACCAAATTTTGAAGCATCACAGGTAAGAGTTCCTGGTTTATTGACATCATAGTATCTTAAGGAAGGTGGGGGTACCGATTTTCTGCTTAAGGTCTTTAAATGCTTTCTGGTGATGTTCCAACCAAGACCATGTAACATTTTTGCATGTCAGCTCTCTCAGAAGGTGCTGTCAACTCACTAAAGTCTGGTACAAGCTTGCCTAAATAGTTGACCATACCAAGAAAACGTTTTAGAACCTGAACATTATCTGGTCCTGGCATCTCAAGAATGGCTGCTTACTTGGACAGATCTAGTTGCAAGCCTGTGCTGGTAGATAAATGACCTACATATGTAACTTCTTGTAGTTTTATTTGCACTTTAGAGGATTGAGCTTTAAGTTCACTTCACGTGCTCCATCTAGAACTTTATTAAGGTTTCTGTCATGCTCTGCTTCACCACTGCCTCCAACCAATAAATCATCTACTATTAGGGCATAAGGGTAACCCGAAAAAAAATTGCTCCACTGCACGCTGAAAGACTTCACTTGCAGAATTTATTGCAAAGGGCATCCTGAGGAATTTACATCTGCCAAATAGGGTACTGAAAGGAGTCCGTAATGAGGATTTGCGATCAAGCATCACTTGCCAAAATTTACTTTTTGCATCCAAGACAGAAAAAACAGTGGTATTTGGTATTAGGCCTGCAACTTCGACTGTATGCATTGGATGATGCGGTCTTTTTAATGCTTTGTTCAAATCTCTTGGGTCAATACATATTTTGATTTCGTCTGAGCCATTTTTGTGTGCTGCTACCATGGACGACACCCATTCAGTTGGTTCTATGACTGGACAAATTACACCTTGTTGCATCACTTTATCCAACTGGGCTTTGACTTTATTCTGTATAACTATCGGAACTTTTCTTGCTGGTCTGACCTCTGGGTCTAACTTCACAGAATACATAACTGGAAGTTTGCCTCATCAAAAACATCAGCAGACTCTTAGATAGAAAATGGCTTCAGTAAAATTGGAACTAGGAGATGTGCTTATACGATGAACTTCTTTGGTAAAAGAAAGTAAATTAATTCTCAAACTGTCTCTGGTCTTCAGACTGCTTAGAACAGTATGCTGCAACAGTTTCTAGCCAAATAACATGAAAGCACTGCTTAGTCTTTGGTTTAAATTTCTTCACCTCCATAAGCAACAAGTTTCGCACAACTAGCCACAATGAGTTGTTAACCAGCTTTCACCTTAGCAAATATGTCTGCTGACATAACATTACACTTTAAACCAGTGTCTACTTTGAGCTCGGTGAATTTACTATTGATCTGCACAGTACAAAACACTTCATTATTTGCCAACAAATTCACTGCATCAACCTTTTCACCAATTACTGCTACACCATCTACGTAGAAAGTAGAACTGCAGCTCTCTATATGATCAATTTGCATTTTTTACTTCTTTACAACTGTATGAGGTTTACTTGATTTGTAAAACTTTTGAAAATGGTTCCATTTTTTACACTTGTGGCATTGCTGACCAAATGCTAAGCATTTCTCTCCTTTAGACTCGTGATTGGCACCACAACTGCAACAGTTAACAATAAAGCTGGATTTGGGTTTTGCTGACTCACCCTTGTACTGCACTGAGCATGTCCTTTTCTTAGAACTTGCTGGAACACTACAACTCCCCCCAGGAAACCCCATAGCAGTTGCAGTAGAACTGCACTAAGCATGTCCTTTTCTTAGAACTTGCTGAAACACTACAACTCCCCCCAGGAAACCCCATAGCAGTTGCAGCTGTCATGTGCTTAGGCTTTTCTTCTGCTACCGGACTGTTGCATGCTGTCTACATTTGCTCTGGAACCTGCTGAAATCATGCTCTTATCACTTGCAAGCATACTCATGTGCCTTTCTGTAACTTCAAGGATTTGACAAATCTCAATAGCTTTGCTTAGTGTTAAATCACTGTCACGAAGCAATATCTTTCTCACTGCAGCACTACTAATACCACACACAAGCCTGTCCTTTACTAACTCATCTTTTAAGTCACCAAACCAACATACTTTAGCTTAGTTTCTCAGGTCAGTTATATAAGCTGCAAAAGTTTCCCCTAGTTTTTGATATCTTGCGTAAAACAAATGCTTCTCTAATGTAATATTTGTCTGGGAGTTGCACATTTCCCTGAATTTGTGCTTCAGACACTCTGGGTGTTCTCTTGATTCAGCCTGTACAACAATATGACGTTTTTCACCTTCTCCCTTATATACTGCTGATGCATACACAAATGAACACTCTCTTTCAATAGCTTCTGAACCAGCTAGGTTTAACAAAATGAATGCCCTTGTGCGTGCATCTTTATCAGAATAGCTGCTTATATAAAAATATCATACTCTTGCTCAAATATTCTCCAATTCTTTGCAATATTCTGATCAAACACCAATGGTGATGGTTTTCGAAAATCATCTGCCATACTAACACATGCCAGTGAAGGCTTTTGCAAATGTGCACAAACCTACACACATGCACATATACCAGAAATTTATGCCAGTACTTGTAACTATGCCCAATAGCACAAGTAGCCTCTGAATAATCTGAACTTTGCGAGATAAGTCTGACACTAATACTCTTGAAATTACTGTACTGTAAGAAATCACCTCTTATCAATGTAAGAAACATTTCAAAATAACTGCACCGTGCAAATGAACTGGGCAGAAGCTCAGAGTAAGAAACATTTCAAAGTAATTGCACTTTGCGAATAAACAGTACACGGCGCACAAACTTTCCCAAAATGGCGGTACTTTGCTAAATAACTCTTTACAGTGGAAGAAACATTCTGTAATGGCGGCACTTTGCGAATAGACACACTCAGCACAAGAAACTTTTTGAAATGGCTGCATTTTGACTGCACTGTATGAAATAGTTGCACTCTGCACACAAACTCTTCATAATAAATGCACAATAAGCACACACACACTGTAAACACGGAGATGCTTTGAATAACTCTAGTTATGCCCTGAATACAATGCGAAGTAGTAGTTATGCCAACACACAGTACTTTGCCAAAAAGCATGTCTTGCTCTACTTGTTTAATGTGCCCTTTTTTGCCCTTATTATATTTGTTTTGCTCGTTAAACCTCTTTTCATGCCCACTGTACTTTTCTTGTTCTCGTTTTACTCTAATCATGCTTGTTTTGTTTTAAACATGCTAGTTTTGCAATTAAAAAACCCTTACATGCTTTTCTGATCATAGTTTTAACAAACATCTTAATCTTAAACATTTTGTTTTATTTACTAAACCTTTTGTGCCTCTCACTTGTTTAATAATGTGGTTTGTGCCCTTGTAATGCCCCATTTTATCTTTTTTATAGAATAAGTAATTTGTGCGAGTTTTCATTACCTTAGGTTCGTTTCTCTTCGTTTACCTTCACTGTTATCTCTACACCTCTTAGGTCTGAAAAGCAGCCTCTGGAATCCTGATTTTGGCACCATGTCACCAGTCTAGTCACGATAAAATAGATGAGTCTTTGTGGGTTCTGTTCAAGCAGCTTTATTATGTACAAACATCAAGATTGAGACTTAATAACTAACTTAAGTAAACTTATAAACAAACTAGCTAGTACACTTATACGTGCTCACTCGCTGGTTGCACTCTCAAAATGGCACTGAAGCTAGGACATGCTGGCTATTTATATGCATGTGCTGTCCTTGAAACACTTCTTAAAGATACAGCACACAGATTCTACAGTACTCATCAACATGGGAGAGCCTTGCACCTCCCGTCCCCAGTCTTGTCCTCACTGGTGAGGTCGGATCACAAAGCTATCTCCTTTGAAGAAAAAACAACCTGGAAAACCCAGTTAAGCCAGTAACGGTTGGGAACTAATCTAAGGCAACTACATCCAATAAATGGCAGTTCATCAAAATTCACCTTGAGACCACAGCTACATATGTAGAATTATTCGCAGAGTTCCTATATACAAACATGTGAATGGCTGTACAGAGGCTGTCATATCTACCAGAAGTAAAACCAGAACAAACTCCACTGGTGGAATCCTCACCTAAGCAGGGCATACAACAAAAGAAAAAAATTCATGATCAAAATCAAGATGATCAACTTCCTTAAAAGACAACTGCGCTTCTATACAACTAAACAAGAAACTAAGAGGTCTAATTAAGTCCAATAAAGAAACTACAAGGTCAGGGCAGACTTGCAGGCAAAGGACAGTCACAAGGTCGTCTGCAGCTCTATCCAGAGCCTTAAAGGTAACGCACATCAGTGTACTGAAATGATGCTGAATGGTACCATCTGCACTGAACAGGGTGACATAGCAAATTAACTGGCTGATAAATTCAGTTCAAACTTCACCATCCCCCAGCTCCTCCAAGTGAAATCCCCACAAACATACTTTGTCCAACTACTAGCAGGGACCAGGTGCTGGCAGCACTCGCTATAGCCAAGAACACCACCTCTATGGGTCCCAATAGCATCCCTGTCTAAAACACAACTTATCAGGACCACTGAGGCACTCTTCAACTACAGCCTCAAAACAGGCTATGTTCCAAGTGAATGGAGGAACAAAATAGCCATTATTCTCCAAAAATGGAGCAGCAACTGACCCAGGAAACTAAAGACTCATCAGTCTAACAAGCCTAATATGCAAAGACATGGAACAAATTATCATGGAAATAATAATCAAGGACACAGGCAACCTACAGACACTGGACCCATCCCAGTTTGGCTTTGTAAAGGGAAGCTTGTGCCTACTTAACCTGACAGACTTCACTGTGACGGTAACCAAGCCAAGGGACAAGGGAAAAACCGTATACACTGTGTAGCTTGGTCTGGTCAAGGCATTCAATACAATACCTCTCTGAGGCACTGTTGACAAGCTCCCTTGAGCTAGGCATAAATCCCTACATAACTCACTGGACTGCTGGCTGACTCTCAGATCCCAAGAAGTCAGGATCTGAGTCCGCCACCAAGAGACTGGGTATCAGCAGAGTACCCCAGTGCACTGTAATGGGCCTACTTCTATCTGGCATCTACTTCTTGGAAGTCAAGGATAATGTTCAAGCCCTCTGGCTCATCAAGTTCGCAGATGAATATAATTTGGGCGCTATTATAGATTCTCTCAAAGGCACCAACATTTTGCAAGAGGGTTTAACATATAGACAAATTACAGTTGCCAAAGCTATGGCCTAAAACTCAATGCTAAAAAGTGCACTATAATGCCCTTTGGGAAACTGTCAGCCCAAGGTAATTAATCCTCTGATAAAACAACTCTAAAGTCAACTCAGTATTAAGGGATCCAGGAACATATGTAGACAGCATCTGGTCTTTGCCCGACACATAGCTAAAACAGTAAGAAAATCATTTGGCGTCTCCCAAATTATATGCAAGGGTATGATATCCAGGTCTAAGTAAGTTATAGTACCACTCTACTCGGTCCTTATCAGACCTATAATTAAATAAAATACCCCCTTTGGCATGTACCTAACCAGACTCTTGCAAAAGTTGGAACACCCACAAAGGTTTCTCACCAGAAGAATTCAGGACATGAATACCTTGGTCTTGCACTGATCAACTAAAGGCACTGTCTCTGTATTTAATCTACTGCAAGTTGCTGAGAGGGGATCTTTGCCTGGCTTACAGGGCTTCCTCAGACCCAGCCCTGATGGATCTGTTGCACACGCGTAAAACAAACAGCACCTGAACACTAGATCCAGGGATCTGAACTTGCTTGTGACATAAATAGGACATGCTGCATGTGTCCCAAAGGATCCCTGCGCTATGGAAAAGGGCCCTCATCCATGTAAAACAGAGTTCATCCCTGACCAAATTCAAATAAAACCTTGACAACTGGTAGGGAAATTGTAAAATTAACCCTGACCTGGCCCCAGTATTACCCTAGCTAACACCCCACCCCGACAAATCCCTTAGTTAGCTCTCTATTAACATGCCTTCCCATCACCCAGGATACCTGGGATCCAAATGGGTTTGGAGTGTGCACCTAGGCTTCTAAGAGTCCGAGTGGCTGTTAGCCTAGTAACCTATGAACTTCTCTTATTACTGTTACTCTTCTTTTAACTATGAGGCACTGTTGTGAAATACTTTCACCCCTTCCTCTTCATATATCAATCCTGCAGTACTAGGCTGTATTCCCTTATATGCAATTTCCACTTTGTTACATTTTCTATCTTAAGTCTCCTTGTCACACAGTCAAATAGGTGTGCCAGCTTTTTGAAAGCATTTCCAATCTACCACACTAATCTCATATTGACTTTCATTCATGATCTTAAATAATTTTATTAGGTTTTCTCTCCTGTCTTAAATAATTTTATTATGTTTTCTCTCCTGGACACTCGTCTTTAACCAATCATCACACCCATAGCCTTCTAATCTTCCAGCACCAAAGGCAAGCATGATGCCTGTCACGCCACTGACACTAGCTCAGTGTACCTGCATTGACATCTCATATGCTCAGCTTTGTCCACATGTTCAGCCTCCCCACGAAGTGATAACTGTTCCTATTCCCCTTTTACTTTAACTCCACTCCCTGATACTCTATTTTCCCTCTTCATTATCTCGACCCTTTTTGTCACCTTACAACTTTTCAAAATTTTCTACTTGTTAGCGGGTTTCCTGCTTCAATCTCGTACCTCAGGAGTGAAAGCAGCAGCTTTTTGCTACTCTTCTCTGCACCATTCCAGAAGTCATACAGTGGATATAAAAAGTTTACACAGCCCTGTTAAAATGCCAAGTTTTCATGATAAAAAAAAAAAAAAAAAAGAGACCACAATAAATCATTTCAAAAATAATGTGACCTATAACCTGTACAATTCAATTGAAAAGCAAACAAATCTTAGAGGAAAAAATATAAAAAATGCACAATATGCTGGTTGCATAAGTGTGTACACCCTTAAACTAAGTTAGATGTACAGCAAGTCAATCCCAACAAGCTTAGGCCCACAGCAGACACCAAAGCCAATCATGGCTGGTGACAGCAGCCAAAGAAGAAATGTTCTGCTTAACTTGAAATGACGATAAAAAGGTCACAGAAGGGGTTAGGTGGGTAAGATCAAGCAAAGGTCAAGGTCAACATCTGCAAACCGAGCTGGTTTGGTTAAAAAGTAAATTAAGACATGATCGCAACTGACACTGAAGCTAGATTTAGGCTAGTAAGTGGGCCAAAATGATGTACTAGTTCTCTTCAACTCAAAACCAAATACAGAGAAATCCACAGCAATTCATTTTCAAATGAGCATCAACCACTAGTCATTTAAAAATACTAAACAGATGCACTTGTTTGGTTTTTAATCATTACTAGTGCAGTCAGAGAAGTAGGTTAAAAGGACTACAAGTACCAGTACAAATAACCAAGAAGTAGACTGCAATATGACTACAATTAACAATGCCAGAACTAAGCTGGTGACAGGGACAAACAGAAAATAAACTCCTTACACACAAACCAAAATACAATGAGCCTACTGAAAATTATACAAAGATGACCACAACCACCTACAATAAAATAATTGTAATAAGAAAGCTAGATTAAACAAAACAAAACAAAACAAACAAATCTGTCCTCTCTAAAAAATTAGCAGCAGAATCCAAACCACACTGAAATAAAATCACAGCTGACACTGAAGCCTAGAAAGTACCATTGTGTAATTAAACAGCATAATAATACATGTTCGAATGATCACTCCTGCAAGTAGAGTTAGCTACATGGGTTCTATCCTGCCAAGGACATAATAGCCATCCAGTTTCCAAAGCTTCAGGGCTTCTTTCACGTGCCTATCCAGTCAGTCAACTCGAGCTGACTAAAAAGACAGGTTTGGGTGCCAAGCTCTTCATAGTTTTCATGCCAACAGAGAGAGGGAGGCAGAGCCCTAAAAAGACAATGCTACAAACAATAAAAAAGTATTCACACCCTAACAAACAGCACACCAGGGGGATGGAGGGACGGACCAGCTACCGCAGTTGTGATAATTCAAACATCTACTGTTAACGGTAAATTTGCTTAGACTTCTGCACTGCTTTCATTATACTGACCACTGCTGCACTAACCTTAACTATATGGCTATATTACCCTAGCTTACTACATTTTGGAGGTGAAAGGGAAGAGACCAAGAGATTCCTGGAGAATGGTCCCAGGAAAGCCTGATCAAGACCTAGAGAAAGAATCAAACTTGTCATGCCTTGCAAGTGCATATAAAGGAGGACAAAGCTGTTGCTTCTACAATACTTTCAGAATCCAACACTTTCCGAAAAAGCCCTACATGAAGCTAAGACTCAGGAAGAGTGGGCCTTGATCCTGCCTGGAATAGTTTTGTTGTGATAAGTATAACAAAGGGTAAAAGCCTGAGACAACCACTTGTAAATAATAAGGGAGAACCTGTTTCGAAACAGACTAACTTCACAAAAATGAAACACTGATCTGAAGACCCAAACAATTTAGTTCCGTCAAGACTTAAGCTGTACAGTCCAAACCAGACTGAAATGAAATCAGCTGACTGTGAAGCCTAGAGAAGTACAGCTGTACAAGTAAACTTACCATAACAGTAGATCGAATGATCACTGCTATAGTAGGCTTACCTATAAGGGTATAACAGCCAGCCATTTTCTAAAGCTTCAGATCACCTTCCACATGTCTGTGGACATCAAAGGCATGGAGTATCCTTTCTCCCTCATTTTTAGGTTCAGGAAAGAAAATGAGGACATGGACAGTTTGGCTTAAAGTAAATTTCAATAGAACTTAGGCATAAAATGAAGGACTGGTTCTCAAAAGAGATCCTGTCTCCAAGGAAAATAACGTAGGACTGACTGCATACCTTCATAAGTTCAATGGCCACATCTTTGAAACTGCTGCCGCAAACTGCAAAATTCAACAGATCGCGAAAACCAAAGTGCTGAATTACAAAATCTCACCCTCTTTTTGACCCATGGTAGCACTCATTTTGGCAGTGGAGCGATCGGAAATGTTGAAATTCAATACTTTTACAACGTTTAAAGACGTTAGCGTGATGGAATTCGGCTAAATGGGTCGCTTATAAGCACATTCGGAAATGTGCTTTCGAACATATGATGGTATACCAGGACTGACTCACCATAACAGTCTGCAATTCAGATACTCTTCTTGCAGAGGTCAGAGCAACCAGTAAAACAGTTTTCCATATTAAGAACCTCAAGTCAGCCAGATTAGTCAATTCAAATGGATCAAGTGTTAGCTTCTCTAACAGCAAAGTTCACAAGTAGAGGCCACCGGTTTTCTTACAGATCTCTATGCAAAACCCCTTTCAAAAACATTTTAACATGGGAATGTAATGAATAAGAAGGATCTACGTGCTGAAATGGCTGCTAAATGAACCTTGATGGTGGAGTAAGAAAGGCAATAGGACAGTAACTCAAAAATACTGTAAAACCAGAGAACAACTAGCTTTGAATGGGTGCTGGTTATGTTATTGGCACTAACTACAAAACCTTTTCCATTTCCTAATATGTCATTTTCTAGTAACTGTTTTTTGCTTTCGTTAGTACCTGCTGCACATCTCCAGTATACAGGTGCCTAAAGGGAATTAAGACCATATCATCCAAATGGTCAGATGAAGTTGACTGGGGTTGGGGGTGTATAATACACCCCACGATTTTGTGCGAGTAGAATCATTTGGGGAGGAACTTGTGGTGACTGCCCTTGGCCATTTCTAAAACAAAGCTGAGCATTTGTTGCCCAAGCCAGAAGGGAAATCACCAAAATGATCTTGGGAGTTTTCTTGGGAATCTTCAGAAGTACCCCAGATATCAGTACAAAGGTTGGAAATGCATACAAAAACATTCCTATCCAAGAAAGGGAGAAGGTATCCATTTTCCAGGCATTCTTGCATGGAGTCCTGAACAGAATCTTGCCAGCTGATTGTTCAGAAAGGAGGTAAATAAGTCTACTTAAGAAACTCCTCAGAGATGGATCAAATCTTGGAAGACCCCCTAAATCCAGTTTACATTTGTGACGGTCTGCCCTTATCCTGCTCAACTTGTCTGTCAAAATATTTTGCTCTCAAGGAATGTAAGATGCCTGTCGAGTTTGTGCTGTGGAGTTATATCCCAAGCTAACGTGGCTAGTTTGCAAAGGGGGTATTTTCCTCCTTGCTTGTTGATGTATCACATGACTGTGGCATTGTCTGTGACAACTTGAAGAGGCCCTGGGAACAAAAGATGATTCAGACAGTTGAGTGCCTGGATCCATACGATCATCTCTAATATTTATGTGCTTGCATCTGCCTTGCTGTTCCACATCTTCCACCTTTATACCTCCTGAAAATGCTCCTCAAGCAAAGTCCAAGGCATCTATAATGACTAACTGCTCCACAGCACGGTGACAGAAGGGGAGACCTAAATTTAGGGAATATTTGCAGTCTCCAAAAAGTGATTTCTCTTCTGACAAACCCAGGCACTGAGATTTGAAAAGACAAAGGATGTTGGTGTTGGGACCAAAGAAAAGTACAGTTGTGTACACTTACCATAAATGTAGATGTTAGAGTGTATTCACTGTTGCAGTCATTACATTTGGGTAATCCTGCTGGCAGGTTGCCCTCAGTCGGCCTGAATTCCAAAGTCCTGGGTCCTGCGTCGGCCGCTGTCGTCCCTTCCCTGACATCAGGTCGTCAGGGGTATAAAAGATGCGGCAGACGCCATTTTCTTTAGTTTTTCTTGCCCCAGATGTCAGGTGCCCCCTAAAAGGGTAGCCAAATTATATATATATATATATATATATATATATATATATATATATATATATTAAAAAAATCAGCAAATACACCACATAGGTTCCATCAGAAGAAAGGGGGATGGCAGGTGGGTAACCTGGACTGCAACAGTGAATACACTCGAACATCTACATTTATGGTAAGTGTACACAACTGTACAATGTTCGTGTTTCACTGTTGCAATCATTACATTTGGGTAGAGTCCCAAAGCTATGGATGGGAGGCTGGAGCTAAACAGCATTAGGAGCGGCTATGAGGCCCTGCAGAACTGCAGTGGCAAAGCCTGCCCTGGATTTAGAGTAGAGTGGGTTGGGAGGGTGGCCTAATGGTTAAGGTGTTTGCCTTACAAACACAAGGTGCAGGGTTTGAGTCTCACAAGGGATAATTGGCTAAGCTTAAAATGGCTCGCAAGAGCAGTTAGCTTAGTACTAATCTATGAACATATGTTCCTCTATGAGTGGCAGATGACAGTGCTTAGTGAAGGTGTGCACTGAACTCCAAGTAGCAGCCTCTAAAATGTCCTTGGTTGGTACTCCCCTGAGAAAAGCTGCTGAAGTGGCTGCAGCTCTGACTGAATGTGGCCTAATGCCCTTAGGCACTGGCTTGCCATTGTGTAAGTAGCAGAAACGAATGCAGTGGCCTATCAACTTTGAAATAGTCTGCTTTGAGATAGCCTTTCCTTGTGATCCTGCAAGCATATGCCACTAGTAATTGCTCTGTCTTTCTGAAAACTTTGGTTCTGTCCAAGTAGAATCTAAGCGGTCTGTGTACGTCCAAAGAATGCAGAATTCCCTCCCCCTTGTTCTGTGGATTTGGATAAAAAGTTGGCAGATGAATAGTTTGGTTAAGAGCTACACTGGACACCACCTTAGGCATAAATGTTGGGTTTGTCCTCATTGAGACCCTGTCTGGATAAAAAAAGATAAAAGGTTCCACAGCCATGAGTGCCTGTAGCTCTGAAACTAGTCTTGCAGAAGTTATTGATAGGAGCAGAGCTGTTTTCCAAGATAAAAACTTTATATCAGCAGTAGCAGCTGGCTCAAAAGGAGGCAGGGTGAGTTTTTCCAAGACATAGTTGAGGTCCCATGCAGGCATTGGTGATCTCCTTGGAGTCCTTAAATTTTTGGCTCCTCTGAGGTACTGTTTTAATAAGGGATGAGAAAAAAGTGGTGGCTCTGTATTGTAATGAGCCGAAATGGCAGAGGCATGAATTTTAATAGATGAAAAAGATAGGCCTTTGTCCAGCATCTCAGTTAAGTATTGCAAAAGCTGAGGAATATCTGGCACAGCTGTATCAGTTCCTTGTGCCTGGTTCCAAGCACAGAATCTCTTCCATTTTTCCAAGCACAGAATCTCTTCCATGTTCCAGCATAAGATTTTCTAGTACTAGGCCTTCTGGCCTCCAAGATGACATCCATCACAGCTTTACTGAGAGGTGCGTTTTGTACACCTTATCAGCCATGCTGCCAGGTTTAAAGTCCTGAGTTGGCTGTGCAGGATTGGATTGTTTTGCTGGGACAGTAGATGAGGTACTTGAGGTAAGGTCCAAGCTGGGCATTGAGACAATTTCTTTAGGATTGGGAACCAGTACTGGCGGGGCCAGTCTGGGGCAATCAGTATAATTTTTGGCTTCTCCTGTATGACCTTTAGGAGTACCATGGGAAGGAGAGGCAGTGGGGGAAAAGGCATATACTGATAGGGGGTCCACTTTCCATGCTTGTCTGTGATAAGTCCTTGTGCAGAATCTTTTTATTTGGTAGTTGTGAGGGGAGGCAAATAGATCTATGTCCAGGCATCCCCATTTCTTTATCATGCTGAAGACTTGTGGATCCAGCTGCCACTCGTGGGGATCCATGAGGTTTCTGCTTTGTTAGTCTACCAGAGCATTTTTCCTTCCTGGCAGGAATTGTGCCTGCAGATGTACTTGGTAAGTTAATGCTGTGTCCCACAAAGTCATGGCTAGTCTGCAAAGGGGGTAAGAATGTGTGCCCCCCTGCTTGTTTATATACCACATGACCGTGGTGTTGTCCGTCTATCAGTAGTTGTCCCGGATGAAGTAGGTCCTTGAAGGTGGGCATTCTGAACAGCTAGCATCTCTTTTTGATTGATATGTAAATGCATTTGGGTTAAGGACCATGTTCCCTGAATGCATCTTCCTGCCATGTGGGCCCCCAAGGCATAATCTGATGCATCCGTTGTTAATGTCTGCCTGGCTGGGGGTAATGTGAATGGCTGTCCCTTGTTTTGGTGACAAGCCTTTGTCCACCATCAAAACTCCTGTTGTAGGCAGGGAATAAGAGTAACCATTGTTTCCAGGATGTGGCAATGTTGAGTCCAAACACTTTTTAGGTACCATTGAAGTTTCCTCATATGCAGTCTTGCATATGGAATTAGTATGATGCCATGAAGCCCAAAGCCTGCAGAATTTTTCTTGCAGATAACTGGGCCCTTGTTGCCAACATTTTGAAATAGGTAGTCAGTTGCCTTTGTTTGTCTGGCGTGAGATAAGCCATCTGGGCAGTTGCATTTAAGCTTGCACGCAGGAATATTATCTCTTGAGTGGGTACTAGTTTTGAGTGGGTACTAGTTTTGATTTCTTTTCGCTGACTGTGTACCCTAAGCATGTTAGAAGTATTTTCACAAATGCCAGATGCTGTAGAAGAATGTCCTTGTTCTCTGCTTGAATTAGACAATTGTCCAAGTAAGGATATATTTGTATTCCTCTTTGTCTGGAGAATGCAATTACTGGTGCCAGACACTTTGTAAAGACCCTGGGTGCAGTAGATAAGCCAAAGGGCAGTGCAGAGAATTGGTAGTGCATTGAGCCAGCCTTGAATCTGAGGTATTTTCTGCCTAATTGTCTGAATGGGACATGCAGGTATGCCACTTTAGGTCTAGAGTCATCAGCCAAGCGTTCTTGCCCAGCATGGGCAGAAGCTGCTGCAAAGTCATCATCTTGAATTTTGGTATATCCAGGAATGTGTTCAGAATAGATAGGTCCAGTATTGGTCTCCAGGTCTTGTCCTTTCTGGGTACTAGAAAGTCTTGAGTAAAATCCTTGTCCCTGCTCTTGCTCTGGTACTCGTTGAATGGCCCCCATGTCCATGAGGGAGGAGACTTGTTTTTGTGCCACTGCCCATTGATTTTTTGGCAGATCTGGCCAACCGTTTGCCTTTGGCAGGGTATGGAAATGGAACTTGTACCCTTGTGATACGATATTTAGAACCCACTTGTCCTGGGTTATAATGTGCCAATTATGAGAAAAAAGTGCTAATTTCCCCCCTAAGGGTGCTGCCAGGAGATAAGTGCTTGGTGCAGGCAGGGGGAAGTCATTGGGACTGTTTCCTGTATGGTTGTGATTTGTCTTCTCCAACTTTGGGGGTAGAAGCACCCCATTGCTTTGACCTGTAGGAACCTTGCGCCTGGGATCTGCCTCTAGGGCATCTGGATCTGCCCCTTTGAGGTCTGTCTGACATAGGAAAGGACCAATTCTTTGTAGGCCAGTGCCTACTAAACCTAGGTGGCTGTACTTGTAAAAAATCTTTGACAGTTTGCATAGATTTAGCTTTGTCCTCCATTTTCTTTAACACCTCCTCTGCCTTAACACCAAACAAAGTATCATGCTGTAAAGGTGCATCTAATAATTTAACTTTAACATGATCAGGCAGATTTTGTTCCTTTAACCAAGCATGCCTCCTAATTACAGAACCCGTAACTGCGGCCCTGCAGGAGGCCTCCAAAGAATCAAAACCACATTGCAAAGTATGCTTTCCAACTTGTTCAGCTGCATACAATAAATCCTGCATTTCCTTGTTTTCTGCTCATTCAGAGTTTAATAACATTTTCTGTTTAAGCAATGTCATGACATGTTGCTGATATTTGAGAATATGAAACTGACAGTTTAAGGCCCTTATAGTCAAGGTAGCAGATGTGTAAACCTTTTTTCCCCATCTATCCAGTGCCCTAGAATCTCTGTCAGAGGGGGTAGGGTTTTTTGCAGCAGAAGCCTTAACTCCTTTGGGACCCTGTGAAATGGTTTCTGGGTCTGCAGCAAGGTTTTTAAAAATAAATTTATGAGAGTCAGGAACCCTGTAATATCTGTCAGGCTTAACAGGAGCTGGAGGTAAGGAGTCAGGGGTAAGACTAGACTCTGAAAACACATCAACAATATCTAACACAGGTGGAATGGCTAGTGGCCTGTATTGAGGTAGAAAAAGGAAATCCCGGAGCCTCTTTTCAGATTCTGAAAAATCTTGGCTCTCCCAGTGGAAATGCTCCCTCATGGTATGTAAGGTTTCCCCAAATGAATAGTCCTCTGGAGGAGAAGCTGAAGGTATAGATTCTTCGGCATCAGAATCCTCATGGGGGGAAGAGAATATCCCCGATCAGATGAGGAATCAGAAGAAATAGAAACCTGATCTGAAGATTCATAGTCAGTCTCTTGCCTAGGCCTCTTATCAGGAGGGGGATGGGAACCCCTGATCAAGGTAATTAAGTCTTCAGTCATTTTGAGCATCTGTTTTTTGGGCATAGAGGCCTGTCCACGTGGCTCGAGTTTGTTTCTTTGCTTTAGAAGGTGCTTTCGTCTTTGCCTTTGAAGCCGAGGATGGTTTAACTCATTAACCCTGAGTAACTTCTCATGGCGCCTCTGAGCTTACACCCGAACGCGCTATGAGACGCCAGTAATTGCATGAGTTTACCCCAGAGTGCCTTGTACAAGCGCAACTTATTTCCCGATCTTATTTCAGCCCTATTTTGTGAAAACTAAGTTGAAAAGGTAACTGAACTTTGTCAGTTGACTTTTCAACTTAGGCTTCACGGCAGATTAATCATATGCTTACATTTAAAATTTTCAAGAAAATCGGCTTAGTTTACACTGTTTTCCTCTGCTTACACCAAGCCGATTTTGTTTGCATTCTTTGCAGATAATGGTGGCAGCCAATCAGAGAAACCCACTTGCATAATACCTCCCCCCCAGATGTGTATCCATTGTTGTTTATGAATAAATAGAAGGGTCTAGCAGAAGATATTCCCCTCTTTAGTTCTTAAATCTGAAGAATTTACTTCTATTGCTGCTGGATCCCTCTATTTCTTGTGCTTATCTGTTTGCGTCAGAGACCTGTTTGCAGTCAAGTTTTCCAGCCTGTGTAACCGGGGCTTTGTACGAGTGTGTAAGTAGTCCTACTTCTGTCTTCAGTTTTGTTCTTGTACAGAATCATGTATGGTCGTTTAGAGTAAAGGGGGGGGCACAGTGGAGAGGGCTAGTTGCCGTCTTTGAAATTATGTTTCCTCTTGACATTCTCAGATATTGTAGTATGCAAAATTCCTCGTTGTCTGTGGTGCCGGTGGTTGCTAACAAGTTACCCCTTATGTATAATAACCCTCGGACACTTGCACTACTTTTTCTTAACCTTGTTGCATTTGTAGGAATCAGATTCATACAGTTTACATCAGGCGCTAACCTGCTTCATGACAACTGCAAGTAAAATACTGGCATTTAACCGCTACCGCATTTCAGTAACGATCGCGCCCCACAATCCTTTGCGCACTTAGTTAAAATGCTAAATTTATTATCTCAGACAGTTCATGCAAAGAATAGAAAAGCTCATGCTCAAAGGGTGTCTTGTGTTTTGGTAAGGCACAGAGAGACTTGAGTGTACAGCGTAGTATAGGCATAGCTTTTGGAATTTTATGTTAACTTCCACACTATTACCACTTTGCACCTCAGAGTAGTCAGATCAATTTGTACACTGAACTCCGTTTCTGCAGGTTTCTCCCCAACTTAACTATTCCCCGTTTAGTGATATGTAAATACATAAATAAACAGCATCTTTGATGAAACTCCCACTTACTGTTAAACCTCTGACTGGACAACTTGTGCAAAGCATACGTCACTTTAGAAGTAGCTAATTTGCTGGCTTAGTTTTATACTTTTTTCCCCTTCTTTTTGAGCATCTTAGTTATTAATCGGTGCAGTATGGTGTATACCTTGTTACATTTAAGGTAGGGGTGTAATGTTGGTAAAACAGTTGTACGTAGTTGAAGTATCATTGGAAAGAAAGGTGACACTGTGAAGAAGATGCGAGAAGAGGTATGTTGTATGTGTGCGCACAGATTACTGTGCACACATCAGCTGTTAATATAATTTTTTCTTTGTCGTGTTCATAAAAATGTGTTGGTGTTCTGTCTGATGAAGATGTCCCTGAAGAACACTAGAATTGGTGACAACACCTTAAAATGAAAGCTGTCCCATGCTTTGGGTTCAGCACGTTGAGTTAAGGGAATGTCGTTCATTGGTTTTGAAAGCATGCTAAACTGCAAGCTGAATATATGCGCATAGTATGACATAGCCTTATTTGAAGTCACATCTTGACATATGTGCAGCATACGGATTTACTTGGTTTTACACTTGGTTCCCTTGGTTCTGTCAGTTTTTCACTTCAGTCTTCTTCTTTCGGCTTTTTCCCAGTTTTCATCAGCAATGCAAGTTTCAACAGTACGTTTTAGGTTGGTGCCTAAGAATAATAACTTGACTATAAATGGGGAAGTTATTTTATTACAGTAATAGGGGAGAAAACATGATAAATTTTGCTGTCAGAGACTGGTTTGCCTAATTTTGGCTAGTTGTGACATTGAAAATGTGTATCAGTTTCTTTACCATTTTCTGGTACTGCTTTGTCTCGGCAGTGATTAGGCTTGTGCAGATGCTGTGTACATACTTGTGTGCAACAAATTTGGCTTTCATCCCTTTGTTTCCTTCTGTAGCAGGTTTTCGTAATCTGAACTGACCTGATAAAATCATAAGGTTTAAACATTTATCTCTGGGAATACTCCAGATTTGTGGAATAGTGGGATGTTGCTGCATCCGACCACGACAACAGTGATGTAAACTCATTACATCCGATTAATAATTCCAAAACTGTACTATGTAACAAGCTTGAATTTGTTATTAAAGTATAGACTCTTGATGTTATTGCAGACTTGTGTTTAACATTTTGGGATCAGCTGTTAGCTGCAGTGAAGTCTTCCTCTTTCCATACGTGAAACATACCAAGAATCTACCTCAAGCTGATCTCTTGGTCATTGTTCGTGCCTTGCTCCCTTACAGATTGGCTTACTGCATTTATTTATTTAATTAATTTATTTTACATTTGTTAACCGGGAAAGTCCGACAGAGAATAATAGCAGCATCTAAGGAAACATAATAATAATATACATATATGATAAGGAATACAATTGAGTACAGATGGCTCCAAGCACAAATATAAGTACAAAAACAGTATCACATAAGAAAACAGTGAATATATTTGAAAATAGTTATAACATATTTTGGCAGTAAGCCAATATTAATATAAGTATAAAGGATATAACCTTTTTTTTTGAGTTGGGTAGCATACTGTGGTTCACCATGTCAAAGGCTTTTGATAATTCTAGGAATATTGAAGATACAAATAGACCATTGCTTCTATATGATTGACAATGTTGGTGAAGGAGAGTAGTGCTGTGGTAGTGCTATGGGAAGGTCTGAAGCCATGCTGGGGTATGGATAGCAGATTATTTTTTAGGAGGTGCATTAGCTGGGAATGAACTACCCTTTCTAATACTTTTGATAAAGGTGATAGGATTGCAATACGGCAATAGTAAGTTCAAGGGACTTTCCCCCTTTGTGCAGTGGTATAATATGTGATATTTTCCAGGTGTGAGGTACTTTATGTTCTGATATTGACCTATTTATGAGAATGGACAATCTGCAGGTAGATTGCCAGCCATCAAGAGTGGTTGGTTTCAGCTTCTTGAGAAGTCTAGCAATAGTTTTAGTAGGGACTGGTTCCAGGGAGAAACTGGAGGAGTTGTTTGTTATACTGGTGTGTGTTGGGGTCTCTGTAGGTAAGGGGCTGCTAGTATTATTTTGGGTGTTGGCAGGGCTTGGACTGTTTCAGTGAAATATTTGCTGAATTGGATGGAGATATTTTCATGGTTGTTTGGTAGTACAGGGTTAGGAGTAGTGGATTTTCCTGGGTTACCACAATGGCTGCAAGAGTTCTTGTCATTGTTCAGCTTCAGATGGGCACCAAAGACTTTTTTTGTTGCCATGGCATTCAGTGCTGTGGGATGAACATAAATGATTGATCTATTATTAATAATTTGTTTTACTTGTTATTTGCATTTCAGTACATGTTATTTCTAATTCCTTTTGTTACCAGTGTTTTGTGTAAAAACACCTAATTACATTTGAACTCAAATATGTTTTATTCTTCATCTTTATCTTGTATCATTTCAGCATCATATTTTGGTGGCACAATGTAATATAATGAATGCCTACTCAACAGGTTATGTGCAGCAATTATCACCTGTGTCTCAGCATGCATACCTTTGCAGTAATGAAAGGAAGGTCATTATCACATTAGCAATATGTGCAGTTACAATAGAGCAGCGAGTCATTATCACTTTTCTGGGAAAAAGTCTCAGATGCTGTCACTGTTATTCACATAAGTACAAGTCGTTATCACTTTGATGAATGCACAAGCCAGGTTGTGTTTTTTTCTCTGCTTGGAGTCATTATACATCTTTTACATTTATATATATATATATATATATATATATATATATATATATATATATAGAGAGAGAGAGAGATATGCATATGTGTGTATAGGGCTACACCAAGAATGTGTATATTTACAATCTTATGTGTCTACATGGTAAAACAACTGCTTCTGAATGCTGTACACATACATATATCAGTTTTGTTAGGACTTGGGTTATGAAAATTATGATTTTTTTCATATTTTGGTAAATAACTTTGCAAGGGAGCATGTCAGTGTGCCAAGTAATACCTCATTTTGAAGACAGTATTGATAGTTCCAACATAGGAAAAGAATGGTGCCTATATGTTATACTCATATGCAGATATCAAACTTTGTTTTGAACTTAGGTTATGGAAATTATGATTTTTTTTCATATTTTGGTAAATAACTTTGCAAGGGAGCATCTAAATGTGCCAAGTAATACCTAATTTTGAAGACAGTATTGCTGGTTCCATGTAAAGAAAAAAGGCAGGGGTAAGGCAGACTGCTGCCACTGAAGGAGGTCATGAGACCATAGTGGTATCAGAAGTCTGAGTGGGCAGCCAGCACAGCTATAGGACACTGCAGATAACCAACATCTGGAGCCCCATGCCTGTCCTTGGCTTATTAGTGGAGCGGCGGTCCTTACCCTGATTTTTCTCTTTACATGTACCCTGGCTGTGCACCCTTGTCGGTGTCCACCCATGCTTTATTTCAGATAAGATAAGACTGTCTTCTGCTGTTCTGGGAGTCACTGGAAAGGGAGCAGCCAAAAACCCTATGCTGTCCCATCACCAAATATTGTGTTGGTGGGTGCATCACAGGGGGCATACCCAGCCAGCATGGTTCTTGTGATCCACCGGGATCGCAGTTGGGAACTTGGAGACTCTTCAGCTCAGTCCCATAGTGCTGCTCTCCTAGGTAAGCATGGGCTTGGGTGTGCCACTGTGATGTAATGGTTCCCTCCGGGAAAGGACACATTCAAAAAGACACAGCCTGGGTCAGTCTTGGTCTTTTGACATGTTGCCTTGATGTAGCTCTCCACTCAGTCTCCCTCCCTTCCAGTGTAGTCGGTGTATGTAGGTGAGGGTAGTAAATGTATGAAGGTCAGGACAGCAATTAGTGAGTTACTTCAGTCCCTCATCTCTTAGGTCCATTGCTGAATGGGCACATGTAAAGAGAAAAGGCAGAGGTAAGGCAGACTACTGCCACTGAAGGAGGTCATGAGACCATAGTGGTATCAGCAGTCTGAGTGGGCAGCCAGCAGAGCTATGGGACACTACAGATAACCAACATCTGGAGCCCCATGCCTGTCCTTGGCATATTAGTGGAGCAGCGGTCCTTAACCTGCTTTTTCTCTTTACATGTACCCTGGCTGTGCACCCTTGTCAGTGTCCACCCATACTTTATTTCAGATAAGGTAAGACTGTCTTCAGCATCACCGCGGAAGATGTTCACCTGTTCAGAATGGATGGCATTCACCTAACTGAGAAGGGCATTGCGTTGTTCTTGACCAACCTCCACAATGGTGTAAGGAGAGCAATGCAAGATTGCTAACATGCAGCTTGTGAGCAGAATGGAAAACACCCATGACCAAGTCGGACCAATATAGTAAGTAAAACACTATTATGAAATGTGTTGTGTAAAATTAATTTCTCTGAGCTTGGCAAACGACTCTTATGGAAATTATGATTTTTTTCATCTTTTGGTAAATAACTTTGAAAGGGAGCATCTGAATGTGCCAAGTAATATCTCATTTTGAAGACAGTATTGCTGGTTCTAACATGGTAAAAGAATTGTGCCTGTATGTTTGACACATGTGCAGATATGAAAGTTTGTTTCAGACTTAGGTTATGGAAATTATTCATATTTTGCTAAATAACTTTGCAAGGGAGCATCTGAATGTGCTAAGTTATACCTCATTTTGAAAAGATTATTTATAGTTCTAACATGGTAAAAGAATTGGGCCTGTATGTTGTACACATGTGCAGACATCAATGTTTGTTTTGGACTTAGGTTATGGAAATTATGATTTATTTTTCATATTTTGGTAAATAACTTTGCAAGGAAGCATCTGAATGTGCTAAGTAATACCTCATTTTGAAGACAGTACTGATAGTTCTAACATGGTAAAAGAATGGTGCCTATATGTTGTACTCATGTGCAGATATCAAAGTTTGTTTCGGACTTAGGTTATGGAAATTATGATTTTTTTCATATTTTGGTAAATAACTTGGCAAGGGAGCATCTGAATGGTCTAAGTAATACCTCATTTTGAAAAGATTATTTATAGTTCCAACATGGTAAAAGAATGGTGCCTGTATGTTGTACTCATAGGCAGATATCAAAGTTTGTTTGGAATTAGGTTATGGAAATTATGATTTTTTTTCATATTTTGGTAAATAACTTTGCAAGGGAGCATGTCAGTGTGCCAAGTAATACCTCATTTTGAAGACAGTGTTACTTCTTACAACATGGTAAAAGAACTATGTCTGTGCACTCTACACATGTACAGATATCACAGTTTGTTTAGTCTTGTACGATTATGAAAATTATACATTTACAATACTTTTCATTATTATGCCCATATCTTTGCAAGGGAGCATGGTGATCACACAAATTATGCATCATTTTGAAGCTGACATTCAGATGCACAACTTCTACACTGACATGTAGGCACTGTCTGTTACAGGTGATGAGATATTATGCTTTGTTTATTTATCAATTATGAAAAATAATATATTAATCATATTTCTGTGAATACCTCAAGAAAGGAACATCACACAGTAATGTTTAAGGTATCATTTTAAAGCTGACATTCATATTAACAAATTACATTCAAATTGTATGGGTCTGCATGGTACATTGACCAAGATATTGTGCTTTGTTTTTCCAAAAAGGTAAAAAATATGCACAATATCAGCATTCCTTGCCAAATATTTAATAATGACTTTGATATACACTATCAGCATTTACACTGTTGGAAAGGTCAGTGTCTGCTGAACAACTTTCGCTTTTACATTTAGAGTCTAGCTCTTATAGTTAAAGAGTTATGAACATTTGTTTTCTGTATGGTTTTACAAATGGATTTTCTGAAAATGAGCTCAGGCTGCACTGTTGTTCCTATGGTGGAATTAAGCAGGCAGCTTTTACTGAGCTGCTCCGGAGTGAATGAGTTGATGTGAAGATGCTTAGGTCTGAATACACCCTCAGAAGCCGGTGCCTGCTCAGCAGCTCCGGACCCATCTGAAGGAATAGTATCCGAAGCTCCAATACCTCGAGTTTCCAGTGGCATGGCCAACTCCACGTGGGAGTCGGTAGCGGCCTGCGACTCTAAAGTAGCGGGCGTTAGGGGCTGCGAAAGCACCTCACTGAGAACCGGCGACTGGTTTAGGAGAAGCTTCGTCGCCTGTTTTGGGTCCCAGTTGTCTCTCTCCTTTTCTTTGTGAGCTCCGGTAGTCAGATGGCTATCCGATGACATTTCTGGATAATTCAACCGGCGTCCAAAATAGTTTAAAGCAAAATCATACTGACACTTAATAGTGCGTTGGTTCGACAACCAACAACGTTGTGATCAGGGCCTAGGCAAGAAATACTAAGAATGAAAGTCCTTATGAGGTATTTGCTTTCCACAAGAAATACAATTATTAACTTTTTCTGACATTGGTCTGGAGCAAGAAAAAAGTTTCCCCAACGGGGTACTTAGCTTTATTGAAGACTTTGGATCTGAAACTCGAACATGAAAATCTCAGGAGTCGGCCGACTGGCACTTGCGAACTGCTTCTGCTTCGGGCACCGCGCGGCAAGAAAGACTAAAGAAAATGACGTCGGCTGCATCTTTTATACCCCTGACGACCTGACGTCAGGGAAGGGACAACAGCAGCCGACCCAGGACTTTGGAATTCAGGCCGACTGAGGGCAACCTGCCAGCAGGATTACCCAAATGTAATGACTGCGACAGTGAAACATGAAGAACATCTTCAGACACTACTGTCTCTTTCTCATACGGAGTCTTGACAAGGGTATCATGAGAATCACTGATGCAGTGAGACCCCAAATCCTGAAGCACTCACTCACAGTGACCAAAGTCACAATGGAAAACCTTAGAAAGTGATCTAGAAAGCTCTCTGAACTGAGGTATCTGGCTGACACCCAAGGAACGACCACAACAAGAAAAAAAGCGAAACCAAACCACAGCAAAATGAGGAACCTTGTCGGCAGTAACCACACGAAATGGTCCTTAACGCTTTTTATTTAAAATATCAACAGAGCGTTTTCGCCACAGTACACTGTGGCTTCCTCAGAGGCAATACAAATCCAACATAAAACACTCCATTTAAATCAGGTTACATCAGGAAGTGACATACTCCTGTTTCCTGAAAAACAGCAGCAATTTACTATAACACTTGTAAAAAAATTTTTAAAAATTTAAATACAACCACACAAATCAATGCTTGGCAGAACGTAACCACAGTCCATATGTCCCAACTTATAAAAACTACTTGACATTGATCTATAGTTTACAATTTATATATTCCAGGTGCATCAAAATACAACCGAGAACATTGTAATAAAAACATCTCCTAGAAGATGTACATTAATATGCAGGACTACAGCACAAATTACTACTACCTATTACTTATTCCCTCAAATAAAAAAGTATATTCAATACTATAACTACAAATTAATGCAAATACACTAGAATAAATACACCCTAAAAGTGAAATATAGGGAAGCTCATTGGTAAAATAAAAAGAAATATACATATATATGTGTATCTCAATTGTCAAACTGCCCCTAACACCCATGTATAATAATGTAAAGGGGAACTAGTTCACGCCTATCTACAAAGGAATAACAGCCAACCATTAAATTAATGGCCAAGGGGGGGTATATACTATCTAAGGTAACTTTTCAATTTTAAAACAGGGGCTATGTTGCAATTATTGTTCAGGCCAGGGTGTCTAAATGCGTCCAAACGTAACTGCCATTCCAGTTCCCGATTTTCGAGAATTAACGAAAAAGGGCCACCCCTAACCTTTATTGGTACATGGTCAATGGCCATGAATTGGAAGCTATGACCCGGATTCAAAGCTAGATGTTTTGCCAGTGCATTGTCGTCCTTCTTATTCTTAATCGCATACAAATGTTCATACATTCGGTCCCGGACACGTCTGTCCGTTTTTCCGATGTAGAACCCTTGGCAACAGTTACACATGGCAATGTAAATGACAGATTTACTTTCACAATTAAGTGTAAACCGGATGTCATACTTTTTCTCCCTGACCTTAAATGTCTCACCAATTCGAACGTTATTACAAAATTTACAAAAACCACATTTGAACATGCCTCTCCTTTTATAAAAAGAATCTTGAGGCATGTCCCTTTGTAATAATTCTTTTAGGTTATTTGATCTCCTAAAAATAAATCTGGGCTCCCTACCCATTTTTTCAGCCAAGAGGGAGTTGGAAGATATAAGATGCCAGTTCTTCCGTATTATGTCCAGAATACCTTTAGAATTATTACTAAAAGTGGTAATAAAACTTAAGGAATAATCAAATTCTTCACCTATTGATGTTATTATAGCACTCATCCCATTATCACATTGAAGCTCGTCCGGACCTATATTGATACTAAGGTCAATATGTCCAGGTTTTCGTTGTAGTAATAAAGGTTTGTAAAAACCATTATTCCTTTTAGAAGTAACTTCACTAATGAGCTCAAATAGCATTTTTTCTGGGTATCCTCAGTTAAAGGACATTTCCCTCAATAAAGCACATTCCTTAGTAAAGTCCACCAAGGTACTGCACATTCTTCCTGCCCTCACCAACTGTCCTTTCACAATAGATCTTTTCTGTTTGTACGGATGGAAACTGGTGAAGTGCAGGAATGAATTGCAGTACGTGGACTTACTAAATACTGATGACGTCAGTGCTTCATCTACAGAGTCTTTTACTAGTTTAACATCGAGATAATCAATCTCGCTAATTGAAAATTTAAATGTAAACTTTAAAAATTCAGTTGTGGAGTTAGTTTCCACAAAAACTGCAGCTTCCACCTCCGAGCCCCTGAACAAAATAAAAATGTCGTCCAGGAACCGGGTGTAGAATACTACAGATTCCATTAAACCAGGGACTTTCTTTAGGATATTAGCCTCTAAATATCCCATAAATAGAAGTTATGTTCTTACCATAACGTTCCATGTTAGTTGTCTTCTTCTCGCCTTCTTCTTGCTGGATGGGTTCGGAGCCGACCTCGGCTCCGACTCGGCCACTCTAAAAGCTCGAGAGTTGGTTCCACCGGCTCGAGGCTCCCCTTATATCCCACAATGCTAGGCGAGAGTTACCTCAGATCTCGTTTGTAAGCTAACCCCAGCTTATAATAGTAACAGTATAACTGTAAACAGAGTCCACCTCTAACAGGAAGAAAGAAGGGTGACCTACATCCTGAACCAGGAAATATGCATAAAAGCATATGTCTAAGAAAGAGGTGGTAGAAAGAGAGGTCACAATCACAACTCCTCTAGGTCTGTCCAGGCCAGGGGGAAGGAGGGTGGGACGCAAGAAGAAGGCGAGAAGACAACTAACATGGAACGTTATGGTAAGAACATAACTTCTATATGTTAAGTTGTCTATCTCGCCTTCATTCTTGCTGGATGGGACCGCGTCCCTAGCACCTTGTCCCGGGTGGCCTAACGGAACAGACTCCTGAGAACAGTGGAACCAAAGTTAGCTCTATGCCTAGAAGCTAAATCCAACTTATAATGAGAAATGAAAGTGTGAGGAGTAGCCCAAGTAGCCGCTGCACAAATGGTGTCAATAGGCAGTCTGTCTTGGAAGGCTAAAGAAGTAGCCAAAGCTCTGGTGGAATTAGGTTTATCAGGCAGCTTTTGATGTCTAATTTCATATACAAGGGAAATCAAAGATGTTAGCCATCTGGATAATGATACCTTTGAAACTGAAAGTCCCTTTCTGCTTACCGCATAGGAGACAAACAGCTGATCAGATTTTCTGAACTGTTTTGTTCTATCCAAGTAGTACCTCAATTGACGGTGAACATCCAGGCAGTGTAATTTTTGTTCAGACCTATTGGAGTATTCTGGAAAAAAGACAGGTAGATCAATGCTTTGATTTAGATTTGACGTCGAGACCACCTTAGGCAAAAAGGACGGGTTAGTTCAGAAGATACTCTGTCCTTATGAAACAAAAGATAAGGAGGACGACAGCTGAGTGCTTGAAGCTCTGAAACTCTTCTAGCTGATGTAATAGCTACCAGAAAAAGAGTCTTCCATGATAATAATTTTAAAGAACAGGAGACTGCAGGTTCGAAAGGGGAGAATCAAAGAAGCAAGAACTAAATTTAGGTCCCAAGGAGAAGGAGGATTTCTTATAGGAGGTCTGAGAAGAAAAACTCCTTTCAAAAAGGCTTTGCAAAGCTTGTGGGACATTAAGGCAGATTCAGAAATACCCACATGAAAGTTAGAAATAGCTGCCAATTGAACTTTAAGTGTAGAGGGAGATGAACCTGCATGGAAGAGTTCAGCTAGAAAATCAAGGACTAATTGGATGGAAGCAGTGAAAGGATCTATGTCCTTTCCTTGAGCCCAATATGTGAAGCGTTTCCACTTACTCAAATAAATCTTCCGAGTGGAAGATTTATGGGAAGCTATCAAAATATCTCTAACAGAGTGAGATAATTGAGGAAGCCTGGCTAAGGTTGGAACTGGAGGAACCAAGCAGTGAGGTTCAGAGAGGGGAGGGAGCGATGAAACTGACCCGACTGATGGATCAAAAGATCTGGAACTAGGTCCAGATTCCACGGTCGCTCAAAAGAAAACGATGTAGAAAGGGGAACCACACTTGTCGAGGCCAGTAAGGAGCAATGAGGATCAATGAGGCCTTCTGAGCGATAGCTTTCTGTATCACTTGAGAGATTAGTGGGAAGGAGGAAATGCATACAGAAGTCCCGGGCCAAACTTGGACTAGAGCGTCTCTGCTGGGTTGGCCTGGTAAAGGGAATAGAGTGAAATATTCTCTGCACTTGCTGTTTTGGGGAGTAGCAAAAGATCGCAGCAAGGCTGACCCCACTTGAGAAAAATTTCTCTCACTACAGAGTCTTTCAGAGACCACTCGTGAGGCATGAGTATAGCTCTGCTCAACTTGTCCGCAATTTGATTGGACTTTCCGGGATGTGCGTTGCTATCAGAAACCGCTGAGAAGAAATCGCCCATTGCCACAGTCTGAGTGCTTCTCGACACAGGGGTATGACCTGGTTCCGCCTTGTTTGTTGATGTACCACACTACAGACATATTGTCTGTTTGGATTGCAATCGTTCTCAAGGGAAGAGAGTCTTGAAGGGCTTGCAACGCTAAAAGCACTGCTCTCATCTCCAGAACATTTATGTGCAAGTGGCATTCGTTTGGTTGCCATGTGCCCTGGACCGTCCTGCCCTGATAATGCCCCCCCACCCGATCAGGGAGGCATCCGTTGTCAGAGTAGCAACCGGAGGAGGTGGAACAAAGGGTCTTCCCAACAAGAGCTGAGGGGAAGACATCCACCACATGAGATGATTTTGCACTTGCGTGATCATAATGGTGTGAGACATTGGAAGTTGCTGGTATGACCATTGAGTAAAGAGCATCCATTGAAGGATCCGCATGTGGAATCTGGCTAATGGAAGCAGAGGTATGGCCGCTGCCATAATTCCCAACACTTTCAGAACTAACCTGGCTTTGATTCTGTTGTTGTTGAAAAGGAGTGATACCAGTTTGTGAATGTCGGTTATTCTCTGATGTGTTAGTCTCGCAGACATGTTTACTGTATCTAGATTTGCGCCTATGTAGGTAATAGTACGACAAGGCGACAAAACAGACTTTTCGCAATTTATTGAAATACCCAGCTTTTGACAAACGCGAAAAGTGTAATCCCTGGCCATCAGAAGGAGATGCTTGGTGGGAGCTGTGAGGAGCCAGTCGTCCAAATATGGAAACACCTGGAATCCTTGTCGTCTCAGGAGAGAAGCTACCACTGCCATGCATTTGGTAAACACCCGGGGGGCAGTGGTGAGACCAAAGGGCAGGGCCCTGAACTGAAAATGACTGGTTCCCAGCCTGAAGCGGAGGAATCTTCTGGAGCGTCTGTTCATTTTTATGTGATAGTACGCATCCTGAAGGTCTATAGAGCACATCCAGTTTCCTTTGCCCAAAAGGGGAAGGATGGATTGCAGTGTGACCATCCGAAATCTTGTTTTCTTGACTGATCTGTTCAAGACACTGAGATCCAAAATTGGTCTCCAGTCCCCTGTTTTCTTTGGAACTAAAAAGAACCTTGAGTAGATTCCGGATCCTTGCTGGTCTGCTGGAACTGGCTGAATTGCTCGTTTTGGAAGCAGTTTTGAAATCTCCAAAACCGCTAGATCCCTTTGTGCGGGTGGAACATCTGGAAGGGACTTTTTTGACTGATTTGGAATGCGAAGAAAGGGGATAGAATAGCCTTCGGAAATGATGGACTGTACCCATTTGTCTTGAGTCAGGGATAGCCAGGCTTCTGGGTACAGTGACAATCTTCCCCCGACTGCCTCCGAAGATGGGCAGTCGGGCAACACCTCAGGGATGCTGAAAGGGCTTGTCAGGAAGGCTTCCGATTGCCCTGGTTCTGCGGACCCCCCCTGCCCCTAGGGCGACGTCTACCATTGTTATTCCCGCCTCTGCCTCTGGCAGGGAAACGACTCTGTGCGTCAGGCGAAGTCCCTTGAGATTGTTTACGGAACCACATCTTTCCACCCTTCTGGCCTTTGGGGTAAGGCCTAGAAGGAGTAGAAAAACGGACTCCGACGGCAGAAAAGGTCTTGCCATCAGTTTCGCACCTAGTCAAGGTTTCTTTCACTTGAGGACCAAAGAGGGATGATCCATCAAACGGGGAGTTAGTGAAAGACGTCTTGAAGGGTCCATAAAATTGCATAGCCGCATCCAGGCATGCCTACGTAAGGCCACACCTGTCCCTGCGGCTCTGCTCGCTCCATCAGCCGCGTAAGAAAGAAGGCGCATGGAGGAGTTGGTTATGGAGTTAAGGGTAGCCAGCTGCATGTTCATCTTATCTTGGAAACCCGCAGCTGTAGGGTCCTTTAACATTTCACTCGCTTCCTTGATCAAGTCCCTTTGAAGACAGTAAAATGGCACAGGTAGTTCAGCTTAACGCATGGTAAATGTCGCTGATGAGAACATCCGCTTCCCGTACCTGTCCATGGACCTAGATTCCTTGTTAGGTGGATGGACAGGTACTGAAGGATCAGCTAGCTCCTTCTTAGTGGCAGCAGCTACCACCATAGCATCCACAGAAACTCCTTTTGTTAAGAACTGTTTGTCTGCTGGTGCCGTTATGAACTTGGAGGGTCTCCTGGGAGTGGGGTCCACTGAATCAGGAGCCGTCCATGCCTTCTTAGCAACCACCTGCATGAGGGGGTGAAAGGGGGGACACCCAGGAGGTGGAAGGACGAGAGCCAAACGCCTCAAGATACACAGATTCGTCCTCCGAAGGGTTGAGGGCTGGCCAATTTCCCCTCTGTTTCAGGATCTCCAGAATGTCTGCAAATGAGACATCTTCAGAAGGGGAACGGGGAACCCTCAGAATCATCCAAATCTGTGTCTGACGTGATGGACTCAGGTGAGTCAATGTGTTTCCTCTTACACTTCCTCTTCCGAGGGGCTCTTCTGCCAAATCAGGAGAGGCCTCGAAGAGGATGAAATCCCACAGGGGTTCCTGAGGAGCTGGCTCTCTGCGGTCCGGGATGAGGGAGTGAGTCGACTTAACCTGAGGCACTGTAGAGGAGGGGCGGACGGAGCCGACTGTGGAGTAGAGCCAGGCTCTAACACACTCCGCATGACCTCGAATGCACCCCTGTCAGGCAGAGCCAGAGGTCCCGCTCCGAGAAGCTAAGAACCCCCGGCACCGACAGTGATGGCTCGAGGCGATGTCGGAGCCGAACTCACCAGCGCCGGCACCGAGGGAGAGGGGTCGGACAAGGGTCCGATGCCACTCACCCCTCGAGCCGACGAGGGAAGTCCGGCGCCGAGATTCTTCCAAGGAAAAGCGGAGCCAGACGGAGCCGAAGACAATTGTATCGGCTCGGCGCTATCACAGTCTCGGTTCCGACGACCCGGCTCCGAGCTCAAGAGAGTCGAAGGAGGAATATGTTGATGGACGGGGCAGGCATCGACTGATGAGTCGGGCTCTGAAGCATCTGGGCCAGTGCCTCGGACTTAAGAAGTCGACTCACTACCCTCTGAAGGTCATGATCCGACAGCCTCGATGACCTAGAGGAGTGAGATCTTTGGCTCCGTTCAGACAGCAGGGGAGATCCTGGAGCCGAATGAACGGAGCCAAGAGATGGTGACCTGGACCTCTTCCTAGTTGTCGGCTCCGAAGGTCTGGTCGGAGCCGACACGGGAACTTCTACTACCTCGGCTCCGCCCGGAGCCGAGGGAGCCACAGAAACTGTGGACTGAGACTTATCGGCTCCAGCCGGAGCCGATGAAGGCAGAGGTTGAGAAACCTTAGGTCTCGGCTCAGTTGTCGGAGCCAAGACCTAGATGCCTTAGAGGGCCTTCCTGTTGAAACAGATAGGGAATCCTCTGGCTTGAGTAAGCCCCTTAATATCAATTTATTTTTCTTTCCTGCAGGACCCTGGGGCTGAAGCCATGGCACACAGCACAGGAGTCCTGCAGGTGCAAAGGCCCCAGACAGTAGACACAAGAAGTGTGAGCGTCTGTCAGAGACATTTTCTGACAGCACGCATCACACTTCTTGAATCGAGACCTTTGCTTCCTTAGACATTTTTAACAGGTGTAACAAACACACACACAAACACACTAATTACACCCTGTCAAGTTTAAATTATAATAAAACCACTAACTAGGATTTTAAAATAATACACACACTCCACTAGGGAAGAGAAAAGGCCTGTAGGCCCAAGGGAAGAACCTAAAGTTCTTGAGGGAAAAACGGAATTTTTAGAAGGGGATAAAAATTTCTCTAAACTAAGGGAAATAAGTAAAAATATTAAAATTAAAGGGGTTTTGATAGACTAAATTACACAAGAAAAAGTCACTTACCAAGAACCGGTAGAAAACCAACCTCGATAGCTGTAGCGGCAAACGAGATCTGAGGTAACTCTCGCCTAGCATTGTGGGATATAAGGGGAGCCTCGAGCCGGTGGAACCAACTCTCGAGCTTTAGAGTGGCCGAGTCGGAGCCGAGGTCGGCTCCGAACCCATCCAGCAAGAATGAAGGCGAGATAGACAACTTAACATCATAATTTGCTACTCCAGCTCCACATGGTGAGCCCATCGCCACACCACGTTTCTGTAAAAAGAACTCCCCATTAAAGGTGAAATAATTAGTAGTCAAGACAATTTCCAGTAATTCTGTAACCAAGTCTACTTCCAATTTGGAGGCCCCAAGTCCCTGAAGCATAGACCCAATCCATTCCACCGCTTCTTGATGCGGTATGGAAGTATATAGGTCTATAACATCTATGGTCAAAAAGTTATTATCAACGTTGTATGGAATACCATTAATGCTTTCAAGAAACGACCACGAGTCCTTACATATACTAGAAATACCTTTAATGTATTTGTCCAGTATGTTTGTAATAAGCTTGGAACAGGGATACGTGATGGACGATCTACCATCAATCAACGCCCTCATAGGGGGGTTATCAATACTCTTATGCATTTTAGGGATTCCGAACATGACAGGTACTTTTGAACAATTAATATCAATATAATTGTACAAGTTAATATCAATTTTCCCTGCCAGGAACAGATCCCTAAAATAACCCCTAGTTCTCTGGATATTACCATTGACCTCACTTCTTGAAGATTTTATATACGCATCAGTGTCAAGTAGTGCAGTCATCTTCTCATTATATGTTGTATTATCAAGTATCACTAACCCACCACCCTTATCAGGTTTTAATACTCTTACAGGTAACCGACATAACTCGTCTAATAACAGCATCTGTTCTTTAGTAATGTTAGAACTGCCTGTACTCACTCTATCATTGCTATTAACAGCTAGAAATCTGAAATCCATTTCACACACATTCTCAAACAATTGTAAGGTTGTATGTAAAGGCGGGTTAAACACGCTGGCTAATTTCATGGAGTGTAAAAGTACAGTTTTGTACCTACCATAAATGTAGATGTTCGAAGATCCACATTGCTGCAGTCCTAACACTTGGGTAGTCCGCTGTCCCTCGGTCGGCCCGAATATCAGAGTATAAGGCTGACGTCGGTCAAGGCGCATTTGACTGACATCAGAACGTCAGGGTACAAATGCGCATGACCGACGTCATATCCTCAGTCTTTTCTTGCCCCAGATGTCAGAAGACCCTAAAAAGAAAGGTCAAAACCCATAGACAACAGCTAAACAACCAACCAGCCTAACACCAAAAACATGTACAATATATACAATATACACAATATACCTCAGATGGTTAACCCAACCCACACAACCACCTCAAACTACAGAGGGGAAGGAGGGAGGGTAAACAGGACTGCAGCAATGTGGATCTTCGAACATCTACATTTATGGTAGGTACAAAACTGTACTATGTTCTTCATCTCACATTGCTGCAGTCCTAACACTTGGGTAGAATCCCAAAGCAGAGGTAAGGGAGGATGGCTAAACTATAATGAAACAGGAGCTGCCAAAATGCCCTGCAACACAGCAGTGGCAAAACCAGCCCTAGATTTAGAGTATAATGGAAGGTGGTAATGTCTAGAGAAGGTATGCACTGAACTCCAAGTGGCTGCCTCCAAAATATCCTTAGTTGCCACCCCCCTCAAAAAAGCTGTTGAAGTGGCAGTAGCCCTAGTGGAATGAGGCCTAATCCCAGCTGGAATCTCTTTGCCATGATGGGAATAACAGAAAGCAATGCAAAATCCAATCCACTTAGAAATACTTTGTTTTGACACGGGCTTGCCCTGAGAGCACAAAGCAAAAGAAACTAATAACTGCTGAGATTGTCTGAACCCTTTAGTTCTGTCCAAATAATATCGCAACTGCCTGTGTACATCTAAAGTGTGCAAAATCTTTTCCCCTTTATTTTGGGGATTTGCATAAAAAGTAGGCAAATGAATAGTCTGGTTTAAAGCCACACTAGAAACCACTTTAGGCATAAAGGAAGGATTAGTACGTAAAGATACCCTATCCTTATGGAAAATTAAGAAAGGCTCAACTGCCATAAGGGCCTGCAATTCAGAAACCCTTCTTGCAGAGGTAATGGCCAACAAAAAAGCAGTCTTCCATGACAAATATTTCAACTCAGCAGTAGCTGCAGGCTCAAAAGGTTGTAGAGTGAGTTTCTCCAACACAAAATTGAGATCCCAAGCAGGAGTAGGAGCTCTTGGGGGTCTTATATTCTTTGCCCCTCTAAGAAATTGCTTGAACAAAGGATGAGAAAACAATGGTGGGTCACAGTCGTAATGAGCTGAAATTGCTGCAGCATGAATCTTAATAGAAGAGAAAGACAAACCTTTGTCTAATAACTCAGTAAGATATTGAAGAGCCACACTTAAATTAGGCTCAGTAACATCCAAATCCTTAGCTGCACTCCAAAACAAGAATCTCTTCCATTTATCTGCGTACACTTTCCTTGTACTAGGCCTTCTAGCTTCCAAAATCACATTCAAAACTTGTTGTGGAAGTTGAGACCCTCTATGGTTCAAGACAGAATATGCCAGGCTGTTAGGTGAAGAGAGCGAAGTTTGACATTGAGCAAATGACTGTCCTCCTGGGACAACAGATGTGGAATCAAAGGCAAAGGCCATGGAGGCTTCCGTACCAGACTTCTCAGTAATGGGTACCAGTGCTGTCGAGGCCAATCTGGAGCTATCAAAATCATCCTTGGCTTGTCCTGTCTGACCTTCAGAAGTACCTTTGGGAGGAGAGGCAGAGGTGGAAAGGCATACACATGTAGATTTTTCCAACTGAAAGAAAGAGCATCCACTTTCCAAGCTGTGGGATGAAACCTCTTTGTGCAAAACTTTGGCAGCTGATGGTTTAGTGGAGAAGCGAACAGATCTATGTCTGGAGTTCCCCAGGACACTGTCAATTTCTGAAATACATGAAGATCCAGTTTCCACTCGTGGGGATCCATGATTTGTCTGCTTAACATATCTGCTAAGGAGTTCTGTGCTCCTGGCAGAAACCTTGCCTGAAGACTTAGTTGTAAACTGAGAGCAGTCTCCCACAGAATCATTGCTTGCCTGCATAGAGGATAAGAATGTGTTCCCCCTTGCTTGTTGATGTACCACATGACAGTTGTGTTGTCTGTTAGAATCAACACCTGCCCTGGAAGAAGTAAATCCTTGAAAGCTATTAATGCAAACTGGACTGCTAACATCTCCTTCAAGTTGATATGTAGATGCTGTAGTCTGACAGGCCACTTGTCTTGTATCCACTTTCCGTTTAGATGAGCTCCCCAAGCTTTGTCCGAGGCATCTGTCGTTAAAATTTGACTCGCCTCTGGCCGGATCACAGAGAGTCCCTTGTTTAGGTGACATTCCTGAGCCCACCACAAAAATTCCTTTTGAATGCAAGGTATTATTGGAATGACAGTGTCCAAATCCTGGCAGTGCTGTGTCCATACATTTTTGAGATACCATTGCAACTTCCTCATATGCAGTTTGGCATTGGGAAGCACCAGAATACAAGATGCCATGAACCCTAAGGCTTGAAGGACTGTCCTTGCAGTCAGCCCGGACTGAAGAGATAGATGATGGAAGTAAAGTGAAAGATTCTTTTGTTTGTCCGGGGTTAGAAAGGCCATCTGGGATGCTGTATTCAGTCTCACACCCAGAAAGCACATGTTTTGAGAGGGTACTAGACTGGACTTTATTTCGTTCACAGAATACCCCAGGCATCTTAGCACTGCTATCACATATTCCAAATGACTTAGAAGCTCGTCCCTTTCTTGAGCCAGAATCAGGCAATCGTCCAAATAAGGATAGATTTGTATTCCTTTCAGCCTGAAGAAAGCTATCACTGGAGCCAGAACTTTCGTAAATACTCTGGGCGCAGTAGATAAGCCAAAGGGCAATGCAGAGAACTGATAGTGAGAAGTCCCAGTCCGAAAACGCAGATACTTCCTGCAACTTAGCCTGATAGGAACATGAAGGTAAGCCTCCTTGAGATCCAAAGTTACCATCCAGTGATCCTTGCCCAGCAGAGGTAAAAGCTGTTGTAACGTCAACATTTTGAACTTGGGAATGTCCAGATAAGTGTTGAGGATAGATAAATCCAAAATTGGTCTCCACGTGTTCCCCTTTTTGGTACAAGGAACAGGCGAGAATAAAATCCTAGGCCCCTTTCTGACATAGGAACCGGCTGTATGGCCCCTATTTGAAGTAACAGAGAAATTTGCTTGTGAGCCTCTATTCTTTGTTGAGGAGGAATGTCTGGCATGCCTTTGAAAGGAGGCAAGGTATGGAAATAAAACCTGTAACCGTGATGTATGATATCCAATACCCATCTGTCTTGGGTAATCAAACTCCAATTTTCTTTGAAAAGTGCCAACCTTCCTCCCAAAGGTGCTGCCAGGCGAGAAGGTTCTGGCAGCTGAAAAGGTAGGTCATTGGGTTTGTTTACGAAAGGACTGACCCCTGCCCTCACCTGAAGACTGTGCAGGAGAACTCCCTGTTCTAGGTCTGAAAGAGCCCTGACCTCTTCCCCTGCCACGTCTAGATCTACCCCTAGACTGGGAATCATAAGAAGGATACATCCACCCCTTAGTAGGCCAATTTCTACTAAACTTTGGAGGCTGGACCTGCAAAAAATCTTTAACAGTCTGCATAGACTTAGCCTTGTCTTCCATTTTCTTTAAAACTGCCTCAACAGGGGAACCAAACAAGACATCAGATTGCAAAGGGGCATCCAAAATCCTAGTTTTAACATGGTCAGATAAATTTTGATCCCGGAGCCAGGCATGCCTGCGAAGAACCGACCCAGTGGCAGCCACCCTAGACGAGGCCTGTACAGCATCAAAACCACATTGCAAAGCGTGCTTACCCACCTGTTCAGAAACATGCACTAAATCTTGTAACTCTTTACAATCAATACCTTCCGCCAGAGCATCAACCTTAGATTTCAACTGTGAAAGGAGATAATTTTGATATTTCAACATGTGAAACTGGCAATTCAAAGCTCTCATGGCTAGAGTGGAAGAAGTATAAACTTTCTTACCCCATCTATCCAAGGCCCTGGCCTCTTTATCTGCAGGAACCGGATTCTTGACAACAGAAGCCTTAACACCCTTAGGCCCCTGGCTAACAGTTTCTGGGTCTGCCCTAGGACTCTTAAAAGATACTTATGAGCTTCAGGCACCCTGTAATATCTATCAGGTTTAACAGGAGCAGGAGGCAAAGAATCAGGATTTAGAGAAGCCTCTGCAAACACATCTTCCACCACATTCAGTACAGGAGGTATAGCCAAAGGCCTATGCTGGGGTAAAAACAAAAATTCCCTAAGCCTTTTCCTGGAATCAGAGAAGTCCTGACCTTCCCATTTAAAATGCTCTCTCATGGAGTGAAGGGTCTCTGAAAAAGAAAAATCCTCAGGAGGAGAAGCAGAAGGAGTAGAGTCATCCACATCAGAATCAGAATAATGAGCATACTCCTGCAAGTCTTCAGCCGAAGACTCAGACACATCCGAAACCTGCTCCCAATCCCCCAACACTGGTTCAATCCTAGGCCTCTTATCAGGAGGGGGCATGGAGCCTCTAATTAAAGTAATTAAATCTTCTGCCATTTTAAGCATGTGCTTCTTGGGCACAGCACCTGAAGAACTAGGAGTGACACCCACAGAAGCTAAACTAGACCTGCCTCTAGGAGAAGCCTTGGAAGCAGAAAGAGAGGGCCTAGACCCCTTAGGAAGGGAGGGGAGTACAGTTATCTGAGAAGCCCCTACAGCCTGACATGCCTCCTGGGAGGCCACATCCTGTAAAATCAAAGGTTCTCCCTGGGACTCCAGAGAGGCCTCCGTCGGAACCACCGGTTCCACTGACGCCTCTAAAGAACCGGCGTCCGGTTCGGACGACTCCTCTAACCTAGGTTTAACTACCTTGTCCTTGCGCTTCTTTGAGGAAGCCGGCGTCGGAGCATCCAACGGCATTTTGTAATTGCACCACTTCCCAAAGACTAACCTGGCACAATCCAACCTCCGCTTTATAGTGCGTTTATTAAACCTAGCACAAAAGCGGCACCCAACAACGTCGTGCTCAGGCCCCAAACAAGGTATACACAAATTATGGTAATCCCTATGCGGTATCTGTTTCCCACAAGAAATACAGTTATTCACTTTTTCTGACATCCAGTAAACCACTGAGGCAAGAAAAAACCAAAATATTCCCCAACGGGGTACTTAACCAACTCTGACTTCGGTCTGAAACTCCGAATTCGAAAAATTTCAGAATGCCGAACGGCACTTGCAACACTGCTTCTGCATCGGACCATGCGGCAAAAAAGACTGAGGATATGACGTCGGTCATGCGCATTTGTACCCTGACGTTCTGATGTCAGTCAAATGCGCCTTGACCAACGTCAGCCTTATACTCTGATATTCGGGCCGACCGAGGGACAGCGGACTACCCAAGTGTTAGGACTGCAGCAATGTGAGATGAAGAACATCCACCAGCTCTCCCTTCTTTGTTTGAGTTTTCGATATCAGATTGTTGGTTAAACATCAGTTTAAGGTTCATTTTTCTCACAAAGCATTTAAGCTCTATAATTTCCTTAGGAATACTCCCATTCCTTTTGGGAACAATAGAGTTACCCAAGGCTAATAGTTCAATCAGCTGTTCGTCAAGAATAATATCTGTAAAGTTGTAAATTCTAAAATCACCATTCTTATTAGTAAGAATGGTAGGAAAACCATGTACAAAAGTTAAAGGGGGTGGGTGAGTGTACGCCAGTAGTGGAGAGGATGGTCCAACTTTATCTAAACCATTAAGTTCTAGATTTTCATCTAATTCCTTCTCCTGTTCACATAGGACTTGCCACTGTCTTGGCCTAAAAAATTGTTATTATTACCTTTATTCTGGTTGCCTGGTTTATTGTTGGTACTCAGACCATATTGGAGGTTGCCAGAGCCCCCTTTGTTTCTGGCAAACCCCTTAATTCTGTTACTACGCCTAGGTCCTAAATTAGCATGTCCCTCATTATTATCTTCCTCTACTATGTCCTCCAACCCACTCCTGTCCTCATCCACATCGGTCGTCTGATTATCACTAATACAACCTACACGGGTGTCCCTGGGTCCCTTTAGATTAGGATATGCACATTTCTTAAAATAGGCTTCCCTATCTCTAATCAACTTTTTGTTTTTATTCCCCTTCAACTTCAACAGCAACGTATCAATGCTAGATAAGATCCGTCCATAGTCGAATCTGTATCTGTTAAAGTCCAGGTCAATTTTAATGTCTTTATCCAAGTTGTTAATGTCATTCATTAATAAGTCAATGTGCACTGCATAATGTTTAACGATCAGTTCTAGTAATTCAACGCCCTGCTTTTGAAAAAGCACTTCCAAATCAACTAAGAAAACCTGGTCAGTTATTAGGCCAGATGGCGTAAAATTGTTCCGTAACCCTTTTGGTACCAGGTTTTCAGTGATACATTGCTTAAAATAAGCCGACTCCAACTGCAACTTTTTTAATTTAAGCAGTTTGGAGTCAAAAAGTTTAAGTTTGTCTGCTAAACATGTATTTTTCATATTAGGTGCAGCAACACCTGATAGCGTACCTTGTTGGCCAAACATAAGATTAGTGGTATCCAACAACCAGTCTCCTAGGTCCGGTAACCCTAAGTTCGTTCCAGTAGGTCCGTTGTCAACATTATCCAAGACCCGTGAATTGTAGTTGGGGCGCTCGTTTGATGCCGCTACAGCATACGGTACCGAACGTACTGCTCTCTCCTCGGTCCCAATACCATCACCAGGGAGGAAAGAAATCCCTCCCTGACTATTGTCTGAACCAACCACGTTGTTAACGATAGAATTCAGCCGTTCCGGCTGTCCCGCTGGAATCCAATCGTCAAGACTCCCTTGGCTCAACGCCGTCTTGCTTGTACCACCGGACGTGCCCATTCTCGGCGTCTGGAACGTAGCCTGCATATCGTCGAACCTCGAATTCATCTGGTCAAGCCTGGCAGACAGACCAGCTATTAGACCAGCTAGGTCCATGTCGGCGTTGTCGCTACCACTCGCCATAAAGCTGCCTTGAAGTGAAACTGCCGAAACAACAGGAATCCTCACAAAAAACGACCACAACAAGAAAAAAAGCGAAACCAAACCACAGCAAAATGAGGAACCTTGTCGGCAGTAACCACACGAAACGGTCCTTAACGCTTTTTATTTAAAATATCAACAGAGCGTTTTCGCCACAGTACACTGTGGCTTCCTCAGAGGCAATACAAATCCAACATAAAACACTCCATTTAAATCAGGTTACATCAGGAAGTGACCTACTCCTGTTTCCTGAAAAACAGCAGCAATTTACTATAACACTTGTAAAAAAAATTTTAAAAAATTTAAATACAACCACACAAATCAATGCTTGGCAGAACGTAACCACAGTCCATATGTCCCAACTTATAAAAACTACTTGACATTGATCTATAGTTTACAATTTATATATTCCAGGTGCATCAAAATACAACCGAGAACATTGTAGAATGTAGGAAGTAGACTTGGTTACAGAATTACTGGAAATTGTCTTGACTACTAATTATTTCACCTTTAATGGGGAGTTCTTTTTACAGAAATGTGGTGTGGCGATGGGCTCACCATGTGGAGCTGGAGTAGCAAATTATGTTATGGGATATTGGGAGGCTAATATCCTAAAGAAAGTCCCTGGTTTAATGGAATCTGTAGTATTCTACACCCGGTTCCTGGACGACATTTCTATTTTGTTCAGGGGCTCGGAGGTGGAAGCTGCAGTTTTTGTGGAAACTATTAACTCCACAACTGAATTTTTAAAGTTTACATTTAAATTTTCAATTAGCGAGATTGATTATCTCGATGTTAAACTAGTAAAAGACTCTGTAGATGAAGCACTGACGTCATCAGTATTTAGAAAGTCCACGTACTGCAATTCATTCCTGCACTTCACCAGTTTCCATCCGTACAAACAGAAAAGATCTATTGTGAAAGGACAGTTGGTGAGGGCAGGAAGAATGTGCAGTACCTTGGTGGACTTTACTAAGGAATGTGCTTTATTGAGGGAAATGTTCTTTAACCGAGGATACCCAGAAAAAATGCTATTTGAGCTCATTAGTGAAGTTACTTCTAAAAGGAATAATGGTTTTTACAAACCTTTATTACTACAACGAAAACCTGGACATATTGACCTTAGTATCAATATAGGTCCGGACGAGCTTCAATGTGATAATGGGATGAGTGCTATAATAACATCAATAGGTGAAGAATTTGATTATTCCTTAAGTTTTATTACCACTTTTAGTAATAATTCTAAAGGTATTCTGGACATAATACGGAAGAACTGGCATCTTATATCTTCCAACTCCCTCTTGGCTGAAAAAATGGGTAGGGAGCCCAGATTTATTTTTAGGAGATCAAATAACCTAAAAGAATTATTACAAAGGGACATGCCTCAAGATTCTTTTTATAAAAGGAGAGGCATGTTCAAATGTGGTTTTTGTAAATTTTGTAATAACGTTCGAATTGGTGAGACATTTAAGGTCAGGGAGAAAAAGTATGACATCCGGTTTACACTTAATTGTGAAAGTAAATCTGTCATTTACATTGCCATGTGTAACTGTTGCCAAGGGTTCTACATCGGAAAAACGGACAGACGTGTCCGGGACCGAATGTATGAACATTTGTATGCGATTAAGAATAAGAAGGACGACAATGCACTGGCAAAACATCTAGCTTTGAATCCGGGTCATAGCTTCCAATTCATGGCCATTGACCATGTACCAATAAAGGTTAGGGGTGGCCCTTTTTCGTTAATTCTCGAAAATCGGGAACTGGAATGGCAGTTACGTTTGGATGCATTTAGACATCCTGGCCTGAACAATAATTGCAACATAGCCCCTGTTTTAAAACTGAAAAGTTACCTTAGATAGTATATACCCCCCTTGGCCATTAATCTAATGGTTGGCTGTTATTCCTTTGTAGATAGGCGTGAACTAGTTCCCCTTTACATTATTATACATGGGTGTTAGGGGCAGTTTGACAACTGAGATACACACATATATGTATATTTCTTTTTATTTTACCAATGAGCTTCCCTATATTTCACTTTTAGGGTGTATTTATTCTAGTGTATTTGCATTAATTTGTAGTTATAGTATTGAATATACTTTTTTATTTGAGGGAATAAGTAATAGGTAGTAGTAATTTGTGCTGTAGTCCTGCATATTAATGTACATCTTCTAGGAGATGTTTTTATTACAATGTTCTCGGTTGTATTTTGATGCACCTGGAATATATAAATTGTAAACTATAGATCAATGTCAAGTAGTTTTTATAAGTTGGGACATATGGACTGTGGTTACGTTCTGCCAAGCATTGATTTGTGTGGTTGTATTTAAATTTTTAAAAATTTTTTTACAAGTGTTATAGTAAATTGCTGCTGTTTTTCAGGAAACAGGAGTATGTCACTTCCTGATGTAACCTGATTTAAATGGAGTGTTTTATGTTGGATTTGTATTGCCTCTGAGGAAGCCACAGTGTACTGTGGCGAAAACGCTCTGTTGATATTTTAAATAAAAAGCGTTAAGGACCGTTTCGTGTGGTTACTGCCGACAAGGTTCCTCATTTTGCTGTGACACCCAAGGAACACAATCCAGTGTGAAGGCGTCAAGAAACACTTCTGAATGTTCTCTTGGAATCTCAGCTTGTGTAAAAGATCTCCCACCAAGTGAGAGATTCCCAACACTTTGAAAAATACTCTGCAAATATAAGTAATCTAAATATGGATAAAATGCCTGTAACCTGCAATAAGCTACAACTGGAGTGATACACTGTGAACACACTTAGTTCAGTGGATAGTCAAAAGGGTAAGGCAGAAAAATGGTAATGTAAAGAAGAAACACAGGAACCTTAAGAAACGCCTAAAGTCTGTATTAACAGAGATGGGATTGCATCTTTTAAATCTAGTGGTACCAAGAAACTTAAATGAGAAAGAAGAGGTAACAGGTTGTGAAGTGACAGCATTGTAAACTTAGGCACCATCACAAACAGGTTTAGGAAAGAAAGGTACAGATCTTGTTTCCGAGAATCTTCTTTCTTTGGCACTAAAAATATCTTTGAATAAAGAAACATTCCTAACCTGGGAAGGATGAACTGGTTCTATCCATTCACCAAGACGAGTTGAAGGACAGGGGGGAATAAATGAGTGCAGTCTAGTGAATGAGGAATTACCTCCTGGAAAGGAGGGATTTCCTCCCACTGCAATCTGTAACATTGGTGGATGATCTTCACCGCCCCCCCCCATTCGTCTGAGACTAGCGAATGACTTGTTGGACTGTCCTTGGTTTTGGGGGAGGCCCTGAATTTTTTTCGGACCCCCCCTCCCCACCATTTCTTCTTAAACTTCTGTTTAGCAGCATTTTGTTGAGGCTGTTTATTTTATTTTTTGTAGAAATGTGATGAGGCATTCAGGAATCACTTACAACATTTGGAAAAGGAGGGTTGAAAAATCATAGAGATTCCCTGTATCAACTTAAACAATTCATCACACTTTTTGATAACCTCTGCAGTAAAGGAACCAAAAACTAAATCTCTAACCAAAGAAGAATGTAAATCTCATTTTCACATAATCTAGGAGGTTCAGAGAACGTAGCCAGGCAATTCTCCTCAAAACAGTAACAGTGGCCATAGCCCCGGAAGTAGTATCAACAGAGTCATACCCCATACTTTCAATAATCTTCCCATCCTTGTCAGAAAGTGTAGGATTGGAATTAACTAAATGTTTAGCAGCAGTAGGATTAATTAAAGCTACAGCTGCTTGGTCACATTTGGGAAGAGTTTATACAACTTTAGAAGACTGAGGTATTTTTTTTTTTTTACATTCTATCTGCCTTTTTAGGGGCACCAGGGTGACTATCAGGAAAATTGCAGGCAGTAACACACATCCTGCGAAGCAGACAGAACTGGAGGAACAGATAAAGGTTCTGGAAAATCCTTATCTAACAGCTCATGGTGTTTTTCGGGGGGACTGACAAAACCTCAAGTGTCCTCCCAATGAAAAATACTGGCACATTCTAAAACAGTCCCACAGAAAGACAACCCCCCACCACAAGGAGAATCAGAAACTGAGCTCTCTTCTGAGTCTGAATCTGAAAACAGAGGAGAAAACCCTGTACCGTCCCTCCCATCTTCCTGTTCAAATTCAGTATCTTAAATCTCTTCAAGGAAAAAAGGTATCCCTCTTTTGTTTACCAGAAACCAGCATTTATAAGGATCAACAGCCGGAATTAAATCTTGAGCCAGACCAAGTAAACTACTCCTGTCTAAAGAAATTTCAGAAGGAGTAAACGCGTTTAGTTTTTAGTTTGTTTTTGACAGGAAAAATGGGGTCAGCAGTATTATTAATGACAGCAGCAGCTTCCCTTAGTGATGAGCACAACGTTCTGACCAAACATGGAAGCCTTCCAAGTTCCTCTGCCAGAACTGACAAGACTATCTCTCCCTTGTCCACTGATGGGAACCCAAAACAAACACGAGTATGTGGCTAACTCCAGTCCACAACAGCAGTAGATGATACACTACAGGGATCCAGGGTAAAAGATGAGTGGTCTGAGGAACAAATTATGTCCACAGTAGTCACCCACATGCGGCTGAAGCTAATTACTAGCCTGCTGTGGTGACAAAGGCCGTTCGCTTAACTTTCTTTTTTGTGGCTGGAAGAGGGACCGACTGTGGGAGTGGCAGCTTGTTCCATGGTAAAGCTGAAAATAGTGCCTCTTTCCTGGGAGAAAACGAACAGCAAGAGCCAGTAAAAATGTAATGTTTTTAAAACCATTTCACACAAAAACACAGTAAAAAGCACTTTGAAAGACACGGTCAGCCCCAAATAGTAAAACAAACAAAATTTATCCACAAAAACATATGTTTTTTTAATTACTTTAAACACACATGGAAAAAAGTGTGTTGCCATCTAAAAGTAAAGTCTCGTGACAATCCAATAGCACAAACTCCTAACTTAAAAATAACTTTTTTAAATGGGAAGGTATAATAAAAGTATTTTTTTTTTTAAACGTAAGGTTTCTCCCCAAAGGGAACTTACATGCCCAGCAAAGAAACAGCACGAGTCAACTGTTGATTTTCGAAAGCATGCAGAGGAATGCTCTTTTCGACGGCAGGAAAGCTTTGAAGGGCTTAGTGCCCAAGCCTATATTTTTAGTCAGTTCAGCTCAAAATGACTGACAGTTTCCACGAGTGAAGGTGCCCTGAATCTCTGGAAGCTGAATGGCTGTTATATTCTTGGCAGGATATAACCCATACAGCTACTGTAGCAGTCATCAGTATGAATGTCAGCTCTCATATGTTCAAGGTAACTGACAGTTACATAATGACGCAGACTTGAACACTCACATAATTCCCAAAGACACTTGTATACATTAGGCAAAATTCCTAAATGTTTACAATAAAGTCCAAACTATGATCACACCATCTCCTAAAAATCCAAAAAATTAGTAGGAACATTGCTGAGGGAAAAAAATTACATATAAACCATATACAAAATGGTCCCAAAGAAAGAAAATGTCAGGAGAAAGGAAACAAAACATAGAACTACCGACCTTAACGTCAAAGATTATGAGGTCAAAAGTGAAAAAAAGAGGGTAAAGGTGCTGAAAAAACAGTTTCCCAACATACTCAAAGAAAATGAAAGTAGCAGGTAACCTGGGAAATAGCCTACAGATGCAATTCTACCTACCTGAAGTGAAAGGGTTCTGGGACAGGGATACTTCCATGCATGCAACTGCAAAGAAAGGAGTTAGGCTGCCTGGGAAAGTTTTAGGTGCAGACCTGCAAGAGGGCTGCCAGACTCTAGCCCTAAATGAAGAAGATGATGGACATGTTCTACAATATATTTTGTAGATCTTTAATTTAAATCTCTGCACATCCTGTCCCACGTCAAAATTGGAAAAAAAAGGAGTGGGTATGATATGATGAGTGTAATAGCTACCAACAACTTAGTATCAGCAAAAGATAGTGGGCAAAGACAAATGCACATGACATTGCATTTTACTTCATTTATAATGGACTACAAAAGCTCATTTCCTAGAACTTATGTTCTTTAGTGTAAAAGGAGCGGTATTATAAATATAGTCTCAGAACAATACACAGATGAACCAGGTATGCTGATCACTACATATGGAGAGTATGGAAGAAGGCTAGTGGTCATCTAAAGCATGCTGGTCACAGATATGTGCAAAAAAAATTCTATACATCAACTGTACACATCAGTATATGTCAACTCTACACATATCAGCATAAAGTATGAGCAAAGTGCAACTTAGCACACAAAAGAGATATGTGCAACACAAAAAGCTTGTACACCAATCTGACAAATGCTAGCAACTGTAATGAAGTGAAAACTCAGCATAGTGATGACAGGTAAACCCACTTCAAATGGGCTAGCAAACCTCTATGAAGCACGTAAAAAGATGTTTGAACTACACATTCATTTCAACTTTCATTTAGGAGTTACAAGCTCTACAACTACTGCTGTAACCAACAACAGAGAAATAAAACCTCTGGACAGGTCTCATGCTGGTGAAAAAAGTCCTACAGATACACAAGCATGGTAAGAAAGGGCTCGACTACTAAAAGAGAGAAAATTTTAAAATTTGCCTTTAAGAAGCAGAGTGCAATCCAAGCATTCTGGACAGGAAGCCAAGTTTTTCTTGGCTGCTCTTCTGAATTTTTCTTGATTTTAATATACAGTACACTAAGGACAGCTTTGATGTTATGTAAATTCTACCTGAAAACTGGGTCAAAAGTATCAAGTTGCAGGAGACACATGATTCAGCAAAGATCAGCCACCACCCAAAATGCTATAAACCAGACAGTGCTGCACTTTCAAGTTACACTAACGGTAACCTATATTCAGTTTAACCACAAATAATCTTTCTGCTGTAGCTAATACACTCTGAGAAAGATCAAAATGACAATGCATACTATCCATAATCCTGAGAAGGGAAAGAAATACATTTTTTTGTTACATGCATTAGCTTTTTATTGCTATACCACGTTCCTGACATTTAGATTTTGTTTATTTAGATTTGTTGATCAAGGTAGTGAAATGGACCCATTTCATACAAAGCCTGGGTGTTAAAAGAACACATGAGAAAGGCAGTATAGTAGTTAATGCAAAACACAAAATACTTTAAAGTACAGTGTTGGCTATTAAGAGTGCACTTTTATGTGTTTAGCAGATAAATTACGAGATTTTCTTCAATACATACAATATTACTTCAGTAACTGCTGAACAAAAATAAATTCTTAAACAATAATTTAAGACAAATAAGTCACACCAGCTACCTTTAATCACAGCTTACCTTAACAGATGATATACAATTTAAGTGAGAGAATGAGCAGTATCTGAGCCTTAAAGTAGAACCCAAGAACTTCAGCACTTAATTATCTTAATTTCCCAAGGCCAGACAGAAAGCAAATACAATAATAGACGAGGCATTAGTTTTGTGTCTAAGAAAATAAAAGAATAAACCTAACTATGGGATCTCATCTTGACACAGAAACTGCGGACATAGGGGAATTCATCTTGCCATTAGATAGTGTGAGCTCTACTTGACATTTATATGTACACAGCACTGTCTTTTCCATCTCCAAGACTCAAAGACATAATTTTTCATTTTCTTCACTTTGGGAAAGAAAGTACAGTTGTGTACACTTACCAAAAATGTAGATGTTAAAGTGTATTCACTGTTGCAGTCATTACATTTGGGTAATCCGCTGGCAGGTTGCCCTCAGTCGGTCTGAATTCCAAAGTCTTGGGTCCTGCGTTGGTTGCTGTCTCCTCTTCCATGACGTCAGGTCGTCAAGGGTATAAAACATGCAGCCGACGCCATTTTCTTTAGTTTTTCTTGCCCCCGATGTCAGGTGCCCCCAAAAAGGTAGCAATATTATATAAATATACATGCATCAATATAAACTTTACCTTCCTCTACAAGCAAATACACCACATAGGTTGTAGGAGATAGACAAGGAAATATAAACTTTAGAATGACAGGGGGATGGAGGGAGGGTAACCTGGACTCAACAGTGAATACACTTGAACATCTACATTTATGGTAAGTGTACGCAACTGTACTATGTTCTTCATGTTTCACTGTTGCAGTCATTACATTTGGGTAGAATCCCAAAGCTATGGTTGGGAAGCTGGAGCTAAACAGCATTAGGTGCAGCTATAAGGCCCTGCAGCACTGCAGTGGCAAAGCCTGCGCTGGACTTCGAGTAAAGAGGCAAATGGAAATGCTTTGTAAAGGTGTGAACAAAACTCCAAGTAGCAGCCTCTAGAATGTCTTTGGTTGGTACTCCTCTGAGAAAGGCTGCTGAAGTAGCTGCAGCTCTGGTGGAATGAGACCTAATGCCCTTGGGCACAGGTTTACCATGGTGTAAGTAGCAGAAACTGATGCAGTGGCTTATCGACTTTGAAACTGTCTGCTTTGAAATAGCCTTTCCTTCTGATCCTGCAGCATATGACACTAGTAATTGTTCAGTTTTTCTTAGAGCTTTAGTCCTGCTCAAGTAGAATCTTGGCTGTCTGTGTACGTCCAAGGAATGCAGAATTTTCTCCCCTTTGTTCTGCGGATTTGGATAAAAAGTTGGCATATGAATTGTTTGGTTAAGAGCCACACTGGAAACCACCTTAGGCATGAAAGTAGGATTTGTCCTCAGAGACAACCTGTCTGGGTAAAAGGCTCTACAGCCATGAGGGCCTGTAGCTCTGAAACTCTTCTTGCTGAAGTAATTGCTAGTAGCAGAGCTGTCTTCCATAAGAACTTCATATTAGAGGTAGCAGCTGGTTCAAATGGAGGCAGGGTGAGCTTTTCCAACACATAATTGAGGTCCCATGCAGGTAATGGTGATCTTCTAGGAGGCCTTACATGTTTGGCTCCTCTATGATACTGCTTTAGTAAAGGATGAGAAAAGATTGGTGGCTCTGTACTGTAATGAGCCGAAATGGCAGAGGCATGGATTTTGATTGATGAGAAAGACAGGCCTTTGTCAAGCATCTCAGTCAAGTATTAATATCCGAGGAATGTGTGGTTCTGCTGTATCAGTTCCTTGTGCTTGATTCCAAGCACAGAATCTCTTCCACTTGTCAGCATAAGATTTTCTTGTGCTAGGCCTTCTGGCTTCCAAAATGACATCCATCACAGCTTCACGGAGAGGTGTCGTTCGCATGATTACATGATTAGCCATGCTGCCAGGTTCAGAGTCTGTAGTTGATTGGGCAGGATCTGAATGTTTTGCTGGGACAGTAAGTGTGGTCTCTGAGGCAAGGTCCAAGCTGGATATTGAGACAAGATCCTTAGGAATGGGTACCAGTATTGGTGGGGCCAGTCTGGAGCAATTAATATAATCTTTGGCTTCTCTTGTCTGACTTTTAGGAAGACCTTGGGTAGAAGAGGCAGAGGAGGAAAGGCGTAAACTGACAGGTTTTCCCAACTGAAGGATAGGGCGTCCACTTTCCATGCTTGTCTGTGATAAGTCCTTGTGCAGAATCTTTTCAATCGATAACTTTGAGAAGAGGCAAATAGATCTATGTCTGGGCTCCCCCATTTCTCTGTTATGTTGAATACTTGTGGATATAGTTTCCACTTGTGAGGATCCATAAGGTTTCTGTTTAAATCATCTGCCAGAGTGTTCCGTTTTCCAGGCAGGAATTGAGCTTGAAGATTTATTTGGAAGGTCAAACCTGTGTCCCACAGTGCCATGGCTAATCTGCAAAGAAGGTACGAGTGTGTGCCCCCTTGCTTGTTTATATACCACATGACTGTGGTGTTGTCCATCTTTATCAGTAGTTGTCCTGGATGAAGCAAGTCCTTGAAGGCTATTAGGGCATTTTGAACAGCTAGCATCTCTTTCTGATTGATATGTAGATGCATTTGATTTGGTGCCCATATGCCCTGAATGCATCTTCCTGCCATGTGGGCCCCCCAGGCATAATCTGATGCGTCTGTTAAGGTTTGGCTGGCAGGGGGTAGAGTGAAGGGCTGTCCCATGTTTTGGTGAAAGGCCTTTGCCCACCATAGAAACTCCTGTTGCAGGCAGGGAATGACAGGAATCATTGTTTCCAGACTGTGTGAATGTTGACTCCATAAACTTTTTAGGTACCACTGAAGTTTCCTCATATGCAGTCTTGCATACGGAATTAGTAGGATGCAGGATGCCATGAAGCCCAGAGCCTGCAGAATTTGTCTTGCAGAAGACTGCGTTTTTGTTGCCATCAGTTTGAAGTAAGTTGTCAGTTGCCTTTGTTTGTCTTGCGTAAGGTAAGCCATCTGGGCAGTTGTATGTAAGCTTGCACCCAGGAATGTTATCTTTTGAGAGGGTACCAGTTGTGATTTCTTTTCGTTTGTGTACCCTAGGCATGCTAGAAGCCTTTTCACAAACGCCAGGTGACGTAGAAGAGAGTGTCCTTGCTCTCTGCTTGAGACAGTCGTCCAAGTAAGGATATATTTGAATATTTCTTTGTCTGCAAAATGCAATTACTGGTGCCAGGCACTTTGTAAAGACCATGGGCGCAGCAGATAAGCCAAAGCGCAGTGCAGAGAATTGGTACTGCATTAAGCCAGCCTTGAATCTGAGGTATCTTCTGCACGACTGTCTTATTGGGACATGCAGGTATGCCTCAAGTCTAAAGTCACCAGGCAAGCATTCTTGCCCAGCATGGGCAAATGCTGTTGTAAATTGAGCATTTTGAATTTTGGAATGTCCAGGTATGTGTTAAAAATCGATAAATCCAGTATTGGCTGCCAGGCCTTGTCCTTTCTGGGTACCAAGAACAGTCTGGAGTAAAAACCTTGACCTTTTTCCTGTTCTGGTACTGTCTGAATGTCCCCATATCCATGAGGGACGTAACCTGCTTCTGTGCCTCTGCGCATTGGTTTTTTGGCAGGTCTGGCCAACTATTTGCCATTGGCAGAGTGTGGCAATGGAATCTGTATCCCTGTGATACGACATTCAGTACCCACTTGTCCTGGGTTATTAACTGCCAATTTTGGGCAAAAAGTGCTATTTTTCCCCATATGGGTGCTGCCAAAAGGTAAGTGCTTGGTGTAGGCAGAGGGAAGTCATTGGGATTTGCTTTATGTAGGTTTGCGCTTTTTCTCCTCCAGATTTGGAGGTGGATGCGCCCCATTGCTTTGACCAGTATGAGTCTTGAGCCTGGTACCTGGAACCCTTAGGGCGTCTGGATTTGCCCCTTTGAGCTCTGTCTGACACAGGAAAGGACCAATTTTTTGAAGGCCAGTGTCTACTGAATCTAGGTGGCTGCACTTGTAAGAAATCTTTAACAGTTTGCATAGATTTATCTTTGTCTTCCATTTTCTTTAAAACCTCTTCTGCCTTAATACCAAACAGTGAATCGTGCTGTAATGGTGCATCTAGCAATTTAGCTTTTACATGATCAGGCAAATTTTGTTCCTTTAACCAGACATGCCTCCTAATCACAGATCCAGTAACTGCGGCCCTGCAGGAGGCCTCTAAAGAATCAAAACCACATTGCAAAGTATGCTTTCCAACTTGTTCAGCTGTATGCAAGAATTCCTGCAATTCCTTATTTTCTGCACATTCTGAAATCAACAACATTTTCTGTTTCAGCAATCCTATAACATGTTGTTGGTACTTAAGCATGTGAAATTGACAGTTTAAGGCCATGACTACCAAGGTTGCAGATGTATAAACCTTTTTTCCCCATCTGTCCAGCGCCCTTGAATCTCTGTCGAAGGGGGTAGGGTTTTTTGTTGATGAGGCCTTAACTCTCTTTGGACCCTGTGAAATAGTTTCAGGATCAGCAGCAGGGTTTCTAAATAAAAATTTATGAGAGTCAGGGACCCTGTAATACCTGTCAGGCTTACTGCGAGCTGGAGGTAGAGAGTCAGGGGTCAGGCTCGACTCCGAAAAGACATCATCCATAATATCTAACACAGGGGGAATGGCTAAAGGCTTGTGCTGTGGGAGGAGGAGGAGGAAATCCCTGAGCCTCTTTTTTGATTCTGAGAAGTCTTGACTCTCCCAGTGAAAATGCTCCCTCAAAGTATGCAAGGTTTCTCCAAATGAATAATCCTCAGGAGGAGATGCAGATGGAATACACTCCTCAGCATCAGAATCTTCATAGGGAGTTAAAGATAATTCCTGATCAGAAGAAAAATCAGAAGAAATAGAAACCTGATCTGAAGATTCAGTCAATGTCTTGCCTAGGCCTCTTATTTGGAGGGGATGAGTACCCTTGATCAAGGTAATAAGGTCTTCAGACATTTTGATCATCTGTTTTTTAGGCATAGAGGCCTGTGCACGTGGGTCAGGCATCGTTTTTTTTAGTTTTAGAAGGTGTCTTTGCCTTTGGTTTTGCAGCTTTCGTTGGTTTGATATAAAAAAGTTGAGGTCTGAATACACCCTCAGAAGCCGGTGCCTGCTCAGCGGCTCCGGACCCATCAGAGGGAGATACATCCGTCGGTCCACTACATTGAGTATCTTGCGGCATGCCGGACTCCAGATGGGTGCCGGTAGAGGCCTGCAACTCGAAGGTAGCGGGTATCAAGGGTTGCGAAAACCTTACTTTTTGATTAACTTTGGAGCACATAAATCTCCATGCATGTGTTATCAACATGGATGCCAAGATTCACCTCTCAAGCGAATTTCTTGGCATCCATGTCCCGAACACATAATAAAGCAGTTACAATCGCTGATCTTCTCATAATCTTAATCTTCTACACTGAATATAACTATTTAATAATGCGATAGCAGTGCAGGCAAATGCAAAGAGAGATAAGAAAGCCAGATGGCCCAAATACCATAATGGCATACTGGTATTATACAAAACACTTATTTAAATACATTTTAAAATAACTGCAATTTTAACAACTGTTGGGCACTTATATGCCTTAACTTTGGCAAGCAGCTATTAATCTGGGAAGGTGTACGTCAAGGCACAGTCAACTATTAGTATACCATGTCAAAGTGTAGTTTGGTGCTCTAAGCACTTCTGAGACATTATACATTAAGGGATACTTTAAGGTATCACTATGTACTGAATAATACTAAGTACTATGAAGGGCAGTTCATGTTTTACAGCTTCTGTATAATGTGCTTCTGCACGCAGTACAAGTGCACAAAATACATTAGCAAAGCCAGTAAAATACTTTTTTGATAGCATCCCAATTCATGCCTGCTGCCACCACCTGTAGCAATTGCACCATCTGCAGAGTTCTGAGGTGATAATTCTAATTTACCAGCAGAGAGAAGAGGGTAATTTATCTGAACAAAATGCCACATCTAGCATTACAAATTTACTCCACTGTATAATGTATATACAGCACTGGTCAAAGCAGCAACTTGACAATAGCAGATATGTTCTTACTTATCAATTGGTCTACTAAGGTACCTCTTTGGTGGATGCTTGCTTGAGTACTACTTCCACAGGAATCAGAACTCAGCACTTTTTTTTCAGCAAAACAAGGTGACTGGCCTGGGCTCACTGCCATCCCCAATGTGCAGCATATTCGCCCCTGCAACCCACCGGAGTCAATGGTGCAACAGGTGGCAAAATTTCCTTTGGAGCAGAATGTTGTGGGTTTTCTTTCCAAAAAGATACAGGGGGTGGGTGGAGGGTGCTGCACTCCTGAGTGTGCCCTTCTTTGGATGGAATACCTACAAATTATGAATCCTCTGTCTGCCTGCCAGCCACAGCATACCACCAACACAACAATTTTTCCTACTACTTCCACCTATAGTCCAAAGAAAATATAGCATACCACAATCCCCACAACCATTACTAGGGAACATGTCATCAATGCACTTTCTAAGCCCAAAAACACTGCATCAATGGGTCCCGATAACATCCCAAGATGCTAAATAAATAGCATGAAACACGACCTCTCTATTCCACTTAAAAATCACTTTTTAACTGGTGCCTAGAGTCAGGTTTTAAGCCCAAGGAATGGAAGATGCCTACAGTTATTCCCTACACAAAGGCAGTCCAGCCACCGATCCAGGTAAATACAGGCCAAAAAGTGTGACTAGTCTCATATGTAAGGCCATGGAAAGAATCAACATGGCCATGATAAATGAGAACATAGGTAACATGCAAACACTGGACCCATCACTGTTCGGCCTTGTTAAAGGAAGGTCATGACTATTAAATCTGGTGGACTTCTTTTGGGAGGGTCACCAAAGCAATGGATGAGAGCTTACCTCGACCTGGTTAAGGCTTCTGATACAATACCCTAAACTCAAGCACTTTAGAGAAGCTCATTAAATTAGGTATAGACCCTTTTATCACTCATTGGACAGTCAACTGGCTCACTGATAGGACCCAGAAAGTGAAAATAGGAAAGGCCACCCCCATCAAGAGGCCAGTCACTAGCAAAGCCCCCCAGGACTCAATACTGGGTCCGGCTCCTTGTTGACATCTACTTCTCTGAAGTGGAAGCAAATGCTGAAGGTTTGTGGTTGACTAAGTTTGCATGTGATTGCAAGCTGGGGATGATCACAGACTCCCCTGAGACACTAGCACTCTTCAAGAAGGCACATCTCTGACTAACAAATGATGCCAAAGCCATGGTCTTAAACTCAATGCTAAGAAATGCACAACTGCATCTTTTGGGGAGTCAACCATCCTGGCTAATTATCAAATTGATAATATGCCCCTAAGAGAGTCAAACCAATGATCAGGGATATGGATACACACGTAGACAGTAGCCTTACCTTCGAGCACCACCACAGTGGTGAGGAAATCCTTTTATGTTGCGCAACTTACAAGTAAGGACATGGCATCTAGATTCAAAGAGGTCATTATCCCACTGCCTCTTTCCCTTACCAGAACAATCAGAGGACAACGCTTCCTTTGGTTTGTACCTGACCAGGTGTGTGTGTGTGTGTGTGTGTATATATATATATATATATATATATATATATATATATATATATATATATACATATATACACACACACACACGTGTATATATATATATATATATATATATATATATATATATATACTACACACAAGTAAATATATATATATATATATATATATATATATATATATATATATATATGTATATATATATATATATATATATATATATATACCTATATACATACACACACAAAATAGAGATTATCCTCAGAGGTACAACAAACCTGCCTTACACAGAGTACCTTAAAACCATTTCCCTGTACTCAGTCTCCTATAGATTGTTGAGGGGTGATCTATGCCTGGCTTACAAGGCACCCACAAAACCCACACTTGTGAATCTACTGCATTTTCACAAGTCAAACATTACCAGAAATACAAGCACCTGAATTTTGCTTGTGACTTAAACAGATCATGCTTGACAGACAGTTATGCGTCCCTGAGATTGCCCTACTATGGAAAAAGCGTACAATCCATGTGAAGCAGAGTTCATCTATTACCCAATGTAAGCACAACCTAGACCAGTGGATGGGGAATAAGAAACTTACACTAGGCCTGGCACCCATGTCCCTTACAGAGAGAGGTATCTTATAAATGCCTGGCTGTCAATGCCCTATTTAGATACAGGATGTTATTATTCTTTTGGGAAAACCTGGCTAGGCTTGGAAAGCACCCCCCCCCCCTCCCAGAGTCATTAGCTCAATTGGGAAAACTTGGCTAGGCGTAGAAAGCCCCCTCCACCAGGGTCAGTTGCCTAGTAATCAATGAACCAGTTAACAGCCTGACCAATAACAAAATCTTCTTGTAAATCAAGAAATAATGCATACTCGATACTAATAAGTGACTGACGTAAGAAGATATACATGACAGACTTCCAAAAAACTCCAATAGAAACTTCAGCCAGAAGGTTTGGCCTTCCAAAGGAGGATGACACCAGGGTATTAATGACCCATTAAGGAACAGCTCAGGTGATCCAGTAAGAACATCTCTGAAACATCTGAAGGCTCTCCATGATACGTCCACTATCAAGCTGAACACCAAGTAGTCTCAGCAGGATAGAAGGAGCCAGAGAACCACCTTAAGCCAAAATCCAGAAGGCTGAGGTTTGGAAAAGTGACTTCTTAAAATCAACACAGCTCCCCAAGTCTAAAGATATAAAATGGAGACCAGGATGAGGGGGAAACCACCCCTCTCCCACACAGTCAGTTACCAGACTTTTGGTAGAAAATAAAAAATCTGATAATTCGTTAAGAGTGGCAATTTGAAAAGTGCAAGCTATTTCCTACTTTGGGCAAAGGTAAAAGGTACATTTTCCTATACCAGTGTGCTCTCCAGAGCTTACCAGAGCCATAAGTACATTACAAGAGTATAAAAAGCCCTCTCTTTCAGATTCTACTACCAGAAGAAAAAACAGAAGACTGATGAAATGGGTCAGAGAAGCCACCACCAAAACCACCTTCAAGAAAAATAAACTATGTTTCACCATATCCTTAGGACAGCAAACACAACTTCAGGAGGTCGTCAGTGTAATGGATAACAGGTTCTCCCTTACAGTTCTGCAAACCCAACAAGTACTGGACAACATTCCTGGTCTCCATAAAATCACAATGCACAAAAATTGTTGACACACACACTCCTTGACTATCACTTCACTCAAATCATACAGGTGACTGTGGCAGGTTACACACCTGAAAACGAATCAACTGGTGAAGCACTGGAAGTGTCACTCTTCTATGGCAACAATTTAGGCAGAAAGCTTCCAGGCAGCCACAAATCACGTCAAAGATCTTCAACATGAAAAGACAAGTTGAATATGGGGTCAAAAATAGAGAGAAAAGCCTGTAGGTGCAACCAGCTGTTCTCCTCAACCAACTACAAAGAGGCATCCTTGGCTAGGACTGAGAAGGATTTCTGCAACTCTCACAGGACTCTTAGGACCTAAAACCATGTCCTTCCCAGATGCCTATACATAACAAAAATTTTGGTATTGCCTCATTGAACTATGGGATGAGAAGTGCTATCA
>NC_056725.1:386716025-386814162 GCF_019279795.1 Protopterus annectens | reverse complement strand
AAAAACAAAAGATAAATCCTGTTTCTCCTGCTCCTAGAGATTTACAGAGTGAGTGGCAGGCCTTTACTCAAGGTTTGTAAAATGCCTTGATGGCATTTAAACCTCCTCAGAGGGTTTCTGTTCCAGCACCCCCATGGTCCTCTACTCCCCTTAAAAGGCCTACGGAACAGGAATCCTCTAAGGAGGAGTCTGATTCTAATGAGGAATATCTTGCTTTATTCTTCCCATATTCCTTCTCCTTTAGATTGTGGGTCAGAGAAAGAGGAATCTAATAGTCTAGATACTCCCATTGAAGAAGTTACATTTGGGAACACAATCTCCAGGATGGAATTTTTTTAAATGGGATTGTGCTCAGGTCTCTGAAATCCATAAGAGATACTTTGATTTGTTGCATATGGAATCTCCAAAACCTTCTGCTATTCCTCCTGTTTTGGCTGCTTTGTTGGATGCTTTTTCCAATGCCTCTGTTCCTAAGAAGTCTGATACGTTTTATAAGAGTGCCTGAGGAGTGTAACTTTTTGTACATAGGTCCTGCTGCTGATCCTCAGTGGTGTCTGTAGCCTCTGACAAGCTTTCTCAGTTGCTCCCTTAGCCAAAGTTTCTGCTTCCTGATAAAGACAGTAAAACCTTCAAAAGGTTAGGTGAGAAGGTTTTACACCTTAGCTACTCTGGCTTTTAGGGCTATTAATTATCAGACACATGTCTAGGTTTGTGTTGGCTCTTCTTTCTCAGGCTTGTCAGCTTATTTCCGATCTCCCAGACTCTCTTGTCATTCTATCAAGTGTAGTTATGATGCAGCAGATGCCTTTTCTAGGGCTGCAGCTTTTGGTTCAGTGATGAGATGTCCTTGGCTTGGGCTTCAACCTTTACAAGATGATTTCAAGGCTAAGTTGATGGATGCTCCTCTTGATGATTATCTTTTGTTTTGGGAAGCAGCTGCTGGTTTGTTTAAGTCCCTTCAGGATAAGGGCAAGGCCTTAGAGGAACTTAAACATGTGTTTGTCTCTTCTGCAGGTAAATTTTAGAGAAATTACCCTGATAAGCCAGCCTTTGTTCACTGGCAATCTCGTCCTCTTACTAAGGGCAAAAAGAGTAGCAAATGGGCTCCTCCTGCCAAGGCTACTCAGACTTCAAGGACTCCGCAGTCTTCCTTTCCTGGTAAACTAGGTGCTGTATGACTGTCTGTATCTTTCCAGCTACATTCCTCTTTCTCTTCCTGATGTTCATCGTGTTACACTGCTGCAGTCATCACACTTGGGTTATCCTGCCGTCAGGCGGTCCCACAGTCGGCTCGAGTTCCAAAGTCTTGGTCCGGTGTCGGTTGCTGTCGCTTCTTACCTGACGTCAGTGTGCCAGGGGTATATAAGATGCAGCCGACGCCATTTTCTTCAGTCTTTCTTGCCGTGCGGTGCCCGATGCAAAAGCAGTTCGCAAGTGCCGGTCGGCCGACTCCTCAGATTTTCATTCCGAATCCAGAACCGAAGTCTTCTACAAAGCCAAGTACCCCATTGGGGAAACATTTTCTTGCCTCAGACCGATGTCAGTAAAAGTTAATAATTGTATTTCTTGTGGGAAGCAAATACCTCGTAAGGATTTCCATTCCTATTGTATCCCATGCCTAGGCCCAGACCACGACGTCACTGGTTGTCGGTTTTGTGCTAGGTTTAACAAGCGCACTATTAAACGTCTATTTGATTTTGCCCGACATTATTTTAGCAGAAAATTCAATTACACCATGCCGTCGGAACTACCGACAACCGGAATACACAAAAAGTGCAAAGACAAGGACAGGCATCCGAGGCCCAAAACTGACGACAAAGCCTCTTCTAGGCCAGTCGCCGATTCTCCGGTTTTCAGCGAGGCGCCTTTGCAGCCCCTGTCGACCGCTTCTTTTGAACCACAGGCTGCTTCTGACTCCCACGTGGAGATGGCTGGGCCTTCGGATACACCAGACTTGAGACCTACCGAGACTAACCCTTCAGAGTGCTCCGGAGTAGCTGAACAACCCGCAGCTTCAGAGGGTGTTTTCAGGCCTACTCAGTTAACCATTAAATCTTCTGCTAAATCTAAAACAAAGAAACAACTTCAGCATTCACCAGCACAGGCCTCCATGCCTAAGAAACAGATACTTAAAATGGCCGAAGACCTAATTACTCTGATCAGGGGGTCCCACCCTCCTCCTGATTAAAGGCCTAGACAGGATGCAGACTATGACTCATCCGACCAAGTGTCCATCCGACCAGGTGTCCATCTCCTCAGATTTATCCTTAGACCAAGGATACTCTTTACCCCCCTTATGAGGATTCTGATGCTGAGGAATCCATTCCTTCAGCCTCTCCACCAGAGGACTACTCCTTTGGGGAAACCTTACATACCATGCGGGAGCATTTCCACTGGGAGGGCCAGGATTACTCAGAATCCAAGAAAAGGCTCAGAGATTTCCTTTTATTACCTCAACACAGACCCCTTGCTATTCCGTCAGTGTTAGATATTATGGATGATGTGTATGCTGCATCCAGCTTAAATCCTGATTCTTTACCTCCAGCTCCAGTTAAGCCAGACAGATATTACAGAGTCCCTGACTCTCACAAATTCCTTTATAAAAGCCCTGTTGCTGACCCTGAAACAATTTCCCAGGGTCCCAAAGGGGTAAAGGCCTCTACAGCAAAAAATCCAGTCCCCTCTGACAGTGATTCTAGGGCATTAGACAGATGGGGAAAGAAAGTATACACATCTGCAACTTTAGCAATGAGAGCACTAAATTGCCAGTTTCACATGCTTAAATATCAGCAATAGTTGATGTCTCAGTTGAAATAAAAAATGGTTCCAAATTCAGATCTTCCTAACTATAAGGAAATGCAGGATTTATTGCATGCAGCTGAACAAGTGGGAAAACATACTTTGAAATGTGGTTTTGATTCCTTAGAGGCCTCCTGTAGAGCAGCAGTTACAGGGTCCGTCATTAGAAGACATGCTTGGTTAAAAGAACAGACCTTACCAGATCATGTTAAAGCAAAATTATTGGATGCATCTTTGCAGCAGGATGTTTTATTTGGAGTTAATGCAGAAGAGGTATTAAAGAAAATGGAGGATAAAGCAAAATCTATGCAAACGGTGAAGGATGTCTTACAGGTTCAGCCTCCTCGATTTAGCAGAAATTGGCCAACAAAGAATTGGTCCTTTCCAGACGGACTTCAAAGGGGAAGATACAGACGTCCAAGAGGCAGAGGTCAACCACAAGGTACTTACAGGCTTCAACCCAGAAAGAAGGGAAAGACAGGCCTCAACCTTATAAAAAACAGACCCAATGACTTCCCACTACAGCTGCCAAACATCTCTCTCTTGGCAGCCCCCTTGGGGGGAAAACTGGCATTATTCAGTCACAATTGGCAAATAATCACCCAGGACAAATGGGTTCTCAATATTGTGTCTCAAGGTTACAGGTTCCACTTTCACACTCTGTCAAGGTTAAAAAGAATGCCAAATCTGCCACCAAATCAATGGGCAGAGGCTCAAAGGCAAATTACAGCACTCATGGACATGAGAGCTATTCAGAAGTTACCAACACAGGAGCAAGGACTTTACTCAAGACTCTTTCTGGTTCCCAGAAAGGACAAAGCCTGGAGGCCCATTCTGGATCTTTCTTCTCTAAATACTTACCTGGAGGTTCCAATTCAAAACGTTGACACTACAGCAGCTCCTTCCCATGCTGGGCAAGAAAGCTTGGCTCGTAACATTGGACCTCAAGAAGGCATACCTGCATGTCCCTATCAGACAAAATTGCAGAAGATACCTCAGATTCTTAGCAGGTTCAATGCACTACCAATTCTCTGCACTGCCCTTTGGCTTATCTACTTCACCCAGTGTCTTTACAAAATGTCTGGCACCAGTTATTGCATTTTGCAGACAAAAAGGAATTCAAATTTACCCATATTTGGATGACTGCCTTATTCAAGCAGAGAGCAAAGACATCCTTCTAAAGCATCTGGCGTTTGTAAAAAGACTGCTAATTTGCCTAGGGGTACACAGTAAACAAAAAGAAATCAAAACTAGTGCCCTCACAAGAGATAATATTGGTGCCAGCTTAAATACAACGGCCCAGATGGCTTATCTGACGCCAGACAAGCAAGGACAACTGACTCAATATTTCCATTTGATGGCAACAAAAACTCAACTCCCTGCAAGAAAAATTCTGCAGGCCTTGGGTTACATGGCAACTTGCATACTACTAATTCCATATGCAAAACTGCATATGAGGAAACTACAATGGTGCCTAAAGAGTGTCTGGTCTCAACACTGTCACAGTTTGGAAACAGTAATACCACTTATTCCTTGCCTTCAACAGGAGTTTCAATGGTGGGCTCAAGCCTGTCACTTCAGCAAGGGACAGCCTTTCACTCAACCCACAGCCAGGCAAACACTGACAACAGATGCTTCAGATTACGGCTGGGGAGCACACATGGCAGGAAAATGTATTCAGGGCAAGTGGCCCACAGAACAAAGGCATCTTCACATCAATCAAAAAGAGATGCTAGCTGTACAAAATGCACTTATAGCTTTCAAGGACCTTCTGCATCCAGGACAACTACTTCTAAAGACAGACAACACCACAGTTATGTGGTACATAAACAAACAAGGGGGGCACTCATTCATATCCCCTATGCAGACAAGCCATGACCTTGTGGAACACAGCTATAACCTATCAAGTTCATCTGCAAGCACAATTCCTGCCAGGAGAGAAAAACACACTGGCAGACTACTTAAGCAGAAACTTCATGGATCCGCACGAGTGGAAATTACATCCACAAATGTTCAGGATGGTAATGCAGAAATGGTGGAGCCCGGACATAGATCTGTTCGCATCCCCAATGAATTGCCAGCTACAGAAATTCTGCACAAGGACTTGCCACCCACAAGCATGGAAAGTGGATGCTATCTCATTCAGCTGGAAAAACCTACAAGTGTACGCTTTCCCACCACTGCCTCTCCTTTCAAAGGTACTCATAAAAGCCAGACAAGAAAGGCCAAAGATGATCCTGATTGCCCCAGACTGGCCACGCCAGCACTGGTACCCAATCTTAAAGAACTTAGCACAAGGACCACCATGGATTTTGCCTCAAATCTCACAACTTCTGACTCAGCAAAACAATCAGATACTTCACGCCCAGCTCAAGACTTTAAACCTGGCTGCATGGAAGATTCCTTAGTCAAGCAAACAATGCCGGTCTCCAAAGCTGTTATGGATGTCATTCTGGAGGCCAGAAGGCCTAGTACCAGGAAAGCCTATTCGGATAAATGGAAGAGATTCTGTGCCTGGAAGCAGGTTCACAACCTTGACCCTCTTGTCCCAAATATTCCTCAGATACTACAATACTTGACTGAGATGCTGGACAAGGGCCTCTCCTTTTCATCCATTAAGATCCATGCCTCTGCCATCTGTGCTAATTAAAACACAGATCCATGAATTTTCTCATCCTTTGGTAAAACAGTACCTCAGAGGGGCTAAAAACATAAGACTGCCCCGTAGAGCACCAACTCGAACTTGGGACCTCAACTTTGTCTTGGAGAAATTAACTTTACCTCCTTTTGAGCCAGCTAACTCAGCAGACTTAAAATATGTCTCTTGGAAAACTGCTCTGCTCCTGGCAATAACCTCAGCACGAAGAATTACAGGCACTAATGGCAGTGGAACCTTTCATCATATTCCACCAAGGCAGGGTGTCTTTAAGAACAAACCTTACTTTTATGCCAAAGGTGGTATAAAGTGTGGCTCTAAACCAAACTGTTCACTTGCCAACTTTTTATCCAAATCCACAGAATAAAGGGGAGAAGACTACTGCATTCCTTGGAGATACACAGGCAGTTACGCTTCTACTTGGACAAAACTAAAGCTTTCAGAAAAACTGAGGAATTGTTTGTATCGTATGCTGCAAGAACACATGGAAAAGCCATTTCAAAACAAACCATTTCAAAATGGATAGGCCAGTGCATACGTTTCTGCTATACACATCATGGGAAAACTGCACCTAACAACATTAGGTCTCATTCCACCAGGGCAACAGCCACTTCAACTGGGCTACCTCAGAGGAGTACCTACCAAGGATATTTTGGAAGCAGCAATTTGGAGTTCTGTACATACCTTCACCAAGCATTGCCATCTGCCTCTTTACTCTAAATCCAGAGCTGGCTTTGCCACTGCAGTTCTGCAGGGCCTTATAGCCACCCCTAATGCCTTATAGAACCAGCCACCCTACCTCTGCTTTGGGATTCTACCCAAGTGTGATGACTGCAGCAGTGTAACACGATGAACATAGTGCAGTTTTGTACCATCCATAAATGTAGATGTTCAAGTGTATACACTGCTGCAGCCCAGGTTACCCTCCCTCCTTCCCCTCTTACTTGCTTTTACTTACCCTAGTATTCTACCCTTTGCTGCCTATGGGAAGTATTTGCTGGTAGCATAAAGTATTTGATTGCTTTTCTTATGTGTGTTTTATTAGCAATTTGCATTGCCTACCTTTTTGGGGGCACCTGACATCTGGGGCAAGAAAAACTGAAGAAAATGGCGTCGGCTGCATCTTATATACCCCTGGCGCACTGACGTCAGGGAAGAAGCGACGGCAACTGATGCCGGACCAAGACTTTGGAACTCGGGCCGACTGCGGGACCGCCTGACGGCAGGATAACCCAAGTGTGATGACTGCAGCCGTGTATACACTCTAACATCTACATTTATGGTAGGTACAAAAACTGTACTTTTGGCATCATATTACTCCGGATTCTTGGGTTCTGCCATCATTCATCAGGAGTATTTCATGGTCTGGAAATCCCGTCCCCCTTTTATGGGCATTCCTCAGTCAGCCTCCTCGGGAACAACTTCCTTTTTTCCCCAGAGGCTCTTTGAGACCTTTTTGTATGAGGGTACTATTAAAGAGGTTCCTGTGGCCCAAAGGGGGAGGGAGTTTTACCCAAGAATGTTGCTAGTGCCCAGAAAAAACAGTACTTGGAGACCAATTCTAGACCTGTCTCAACTAAATACTTTTCTGAAGGTGCCCACTTTTCAGATGCTGTCTCTTCAGACTCTTTTTCCACTTTGTGTTGGTCCCTGGAACCTGTTAAAGTTGTTACAGACCATACCACAGTCTTGTGGTACATCATTGAGCAAATGGAACCAGGTCGTACACCTTCTATAGTGTAGCCATGTTGGCTTGGAGTATAGCTTCACACCACAGTCTCACTGTAAAGGCATCCTGCATTCTGTCAGAGCAACATTGTGTGGCAGACAAGCTGAGCAGGAAAAGGGCAGACCCTCATGAATGGAAACTAGATCAGGGGGTCTTTCATGATTTGATACCTATGTGGGGAGTTCTTAAAGTAGATGTCTGCCTCCTCTCATAACAATCAGCTGGCAAGATACTTCTTCAGGACTCCATGTAAGAAGGCCTGGAAGACGGATGCCTTTTCTTTTCCTTGAAGAAGTGTGTTCTTGTATGCCTTTCCTGTAATATCCAGGGTACTTCTGAAGATTTAGAAGGAAACCCCCAAGGCCATTGTGTTCATAGGGCAATACTAGGTTATTGGCCTAGAGGCCCTTATAAGCCTAGCCAAGAATTTCACCCATGTTCCCACAAAGTCAGCACCTGTTTTCCTTGTCTAGCAGGGGCATAGGTGGGATCCCAGGGGTATATTTTCTGTTTCCCATCCAGTCGTCCAGGTTCCTCTTAAAGAGGGCTGCTGAGGTACTCTGCTTGACATGGAGAGGAAGTCTGTTCCACCGATGGGGGGAGTCGTTGGGACACAAAATCTATCCTACCAACAAGTTCTGTTAATGTCTCAGACCAGGTTGAGGCCTTGTGTGCGGGTTGCATGAGTAGAATTTGATTTACAGATATGCAGCAACTCCATCAAGGCTGAGTCTGAGATGGCCTTATATGCCAGGCACAGGTCACCTCTGAGCAGTCTGTATGAGACTGAGTAGAGAGACTGGGCTTTTAGCCTATCTGTATAGGATAGGTGTTTGAGACTCTGGATTTTCCTGGTCGGGAACCTCTGTGTACTCTCCAGCTGCTGTATGTGCTTGGCAAGGTACATGCCGAAGGGGGCATTGTACTCTATAAGGGGTCTGATAAGGGAGGAGTACAATGATGTTATGACCTCCTTGTTCTTGGATGCAGTACCCTTACTTAGGAGGTGGGCCATGTAGAAAGCCTTCTGTACAACGGTAGCAACATGGTGGTCAAAAGTCAGGTTGGTATCAACCTGGGTGCTCAAGTCCCTCACGACTGATTGCGTGCTTAGTACATTGTTATTAATGTGATAATTAGTGGGGACACCATTTTCCCCAAAGGGGATAATGATGCATTTCTTGGCATTCAGTTTGAGGCCATGCCTCTGGCACCAGTCAGTTTGATTAAGGCCCTCTTGGAGGATGTTCACATTACTTAGGGTATTTATGACGGTGCCCAACTTGTAGTCATCTGCAGACTTGGTCAGCCGCAGATCATTGGTTTTGGTTTTCACCTCAGAAAAGTATATCCCGAACAGTAGAGGCACCAAGACGGATCCTTGGGGCACGCCATTTGTTACGGGTCTACTACTAGAGGTGGCTTCCTCAATTTTGACTGAGTTGGTTCTATCAGTGAACCAGTTAGATACCCATCTGGTAACATATGGGTTGATGCCTAGCTGGGAGAGTTTTTTTTGTGCCCGAGTGGGGAATAGTGTCGAAGGCTTTGGCTGTGTCAAGGTAGGCGGAGTGCACTGTCTTGCCCTCATCCATGGCTTTGGTGACTGTTTTGAAGACGGTGACCAAGTTTAACAGTCATGATTTCCCTTTGACACAACCAAACTGTGTGGGATCAAGCGTTTGGAGGTTGCCAGTGTCCTTGTTTATAAGGTCCATGGTAATGTGTTCCATGGTCTTGCAGATCAGGCTAGTTAGGCTGATTGGCCTATAATTGTCTGGGTCGGTGAATGCTCCACCTTTGTCCAGAGGGATGATGGTGGCTGTCCTCCATTCTGCTGAGAGAAGCCTGTGCACAGGCTTTGGTTGAATAAGGTGTCTAGTGGTGACAGCTCTTGCCTGAGTTCATGTAGGACACAGCCAGGGATGTTGTTGGGCTGCATGGAGAGCTGTATTTTTTGCCTTTGAGGGGGCATTAATAACTGCTCCCTGGTGATGAGGGGAGGGAGGCAGGTGCTGGGGATGTCCTGGTTTACTGATGGGGCAGGACGGGGGGGGGGGGGGGGAGTGAAGTTTTCACTGAACTTGACTGCCAGCAGGTTGGCTACATCTATGGCATTTACTCCTTTTTTGGCCCAGACATCTGTGGATGTTCTTCGTGTTTCACTGTTGCAGTCATTACATTTGGGTAATCTGCTGGCAGGTTGCCCTCAGTCTTGGGTCCTGCGTTGGTTGCTGTCCCTTCTTCCAGGACGTTAGGTCGTCAGAGGTATAAAACATGCAGCTGACGCTATTACATCAGTCTTTCTTGCCGCGCGGTGCCCGAAGCAGAAGCAGTTCGCAAGTGCCGGTCGGCCGACTCCTGAAATTTTCGTTTTCGAGTTTCAGAACCGAAATCTTAACTAAAAAGCTAAGTACCCCGTTGGGGAAACTTTTTCTTGCTCCTTACCGTGTCAGTAAAAGTTAATAATTGCATTACTTGTGGGAAGCAAATATCTCATAAGGATTTTCATTTGTACTGTATTCCTTGCCTAGCCCCTGACCGCAACATACCTTGCTGTCGGTTTTGTGCTAAATTTAATCAACACACTATTAAACATCGGTATATGTTTGCTTCTAAATATTTTGGCTCACGCTTTAATTATCCAGAAATGTCATCGGTTAGCAATCCGACTACCAGAATACCTAAAAAAAAACGCAAAGAAAAAGACAGAGACAGACCGTCAAGGTCCAAAACTGACGACGACTCTTCTCCTAAGCCAGTCGCGAGTTCACCGGTACTCAGTGAGGCGCTTTTGCAGCCCCTTATAACCGCTACTTCTGATTCGCAGGCCTCTACTGAGACCTATTCGGAGTCCGGTATGCCAAGAGATGCTTCAGTTATGGAACCCGCGGATGTCTCTACCTTATATGGGTCCGGAGCCGCTGTGCAGGCACCAGCTTCTGAGGATGTTTTCAGGCCTCTACAGATTTGTATATTAGACTGACGCCATCTTCAAAACTAAGGTCAGAATCTAAATCTGTCTAAAAAATCGACACCTGGGCCACATGTGCAGGCCCCTATGCCTAAAAAACAAATGATCAAAATGGCTGAAGATTTAATTACTCTGATCAGGGGTAGCAAACCCCCCCCCCCCCCTTCTAAGAGGCCTAGGCAAGACATTGATTATGAATCTTCTGAACAGGATTCTATTTCTTCTGATTCTTCTAATGAACAGGATTTGTCTATACCTACTTATGAGAACTTTGATGCAGAAGATTCCATTCCTTTTGCTTCTCCCCCTGAGGATTTTTCTTTTGGGGAAACTTTACATACCTTAAGGGAACATTTCCACTGGGAAAGTCAGGATTTATCCAAATCTAAAAAGAGACTTAGGGATTTTCTTCTTCTTCCTCAGCATAGGCCTTTGGCTAATACCTCCTGTCCTAGACATTGTTGATGTTTTTTCAGACTCTAGTATGGCTCCTAATTCTCTGCCTACAGCTCCTTGTAAGCCAGACAGATACTACAGGGTTACTGACTCCCACAAATTCCTTTTCAAAAATCCTATTGCAGATCCTGAAACCATTTCTCAGGGTCCCAAGGGCATTAAGGCCTCTACTGCTAAAAATCCTACCCCTTCTGATAAAGATTCCAGGGCGCTGGATAGATGAGGTAAGAAGGTTTACACTTCTGCAACCTTGGCAATCAGGGCTTTAAACTGTCAATTTCATATGCTTAAATATCAACAGCATATCATGGGACTGCTTAAACAGAAAATGTTAATTTATGACTGTGAGGAAAATAAAGATTTACAGGATTTATTGCATTCAGCTGAACAAGTTGGAAAACATACTTTGCAATGTGGTTTTGATTCTTTGGAGGCTTCTTGCATTGCTGCTGTAACTGGGTCTGTGCTAAGAAGCATGCTTGGCTCAAAGAGCAAACTCTGCCTGATCATGTTAAAGCAAAATTGCTGGATGCTCCTTTACAACAGGACTGTCTCTTTGGTAATAAGACTGAAGAAGTTTTAAAAAAGATGGAAGATAAAGCTAAGTCTATGCAAACTGTGAAGGATTTCTTACAAGTGCAACCTCCAAGATTTAGTAGGCACTGGCTTACTAAGAACTGGTCCTTTCCAGTTCATTCGAGAGCCACTCAAGTCAAACCCAGACATTCCAAAGGCTCCAGGTTTCAGTCACAAGGGACTTTTAGAACAAAACAATGGGGTGCCGGGGTGCCTCCTCCTCCAAATCTGGAAACAACAAGGCACCTCCCTATGGTAAACAGTCTCAATTACTTCCCTTTGCACTTACCAAGCACTTACCTTTTAGCCACCCCTTTGGGGGAAAACTGGCACTTCATGCAAGAAACTGGCAACTTATTACCCAGGACAAATGGGTCTTAAATATAGTATCCCAGGGTTACAGATTTTATTTCCACACATTGCCAATCCCAAACGGATGGCCAGACCTGCCCCCAAATCAGTGGGCAGAGGCCCAGAAACAAGTACTGTCCCTCATGAACATGGGGGCCATTGAACCAGTACCAGAAGAGGAAAAGGGACAAGGTTTCTATTCAAGACTTTTCCTGGTACCTAGAAAAGACAAATCATGGCATCCAATTCTGGACTTATCAATTCTAAACACATTTCTGGACATTCCAAAATTCAAGATGCTGACTCTTTAACCGTTACTTGCTATGCTAGGCAAAGATGCCTGGTTGGTAACTCTAGACTTGAGGCCTACCTGCATATCCCAATCACGGAATCTTGCAGAAGATACTACTCGCATTACCAGTTCTCTGCACTGCCCTTTGGCTTATCTACTGCGCCCAGGGTCTTCACAAAGTGCCTGGCTCCAGTAATTGCATTTTGCAGGCAAAGAAATATTCAAATATGTCCATACCCAGACAATTGTCTATTTCAGGCAGAAAACAAGGACATTCTTCTAAAACATCTGGCGTTTGTAAAAATGATTCTAACTTGTCTAGGGTACACCATAAACAAAAAGAAATCACAGCTGGTACCCATTCAAAAAAAATTACATTCCTGAGTGCAAGCTTTAATGCAACTGCCCAGATGGCTTACCTTACGCCAGAAAAGCAAATTCATTTGCTAACTTACTTCAAACAGGTGGCCAGGAAAAACCCTGCTGTCTGCAAGACAAATTCTGCAAGCCTTGGGGTTCATGGCCTCCTGCATTCTTCTAATTTTATATGCAAGACTGCATATGAGGAAACTTCAGTGGTACTTAAAACGTTTATGGAGTCAACATTGTCACAGCCTGGAAACGATGATTCCTATTATACCTTGCCTGCAACTAGAGTTCCTATGGTGGGCAGAGGCCTGCCACTAAAACAAGGGACTGCCATTAACTCCACCCCCTGCCGCCCAAACCCTAACTACAGACACATCAGACTATGCTTGGGGGGCTCATCTGGCAGGGAAGTGCATTCAGGGCAAATGGAGCCCAAATGAAATGCACCTTCATATCAATCAAAAAGAGATGTTAGCTGTACAGAATGCACTGACAGCCTTCAAGGACTACCTTCATCCAGGACAATTAATGATGAAAACAGACACCACCACAGTTATGTGATGCATAAACAAGCAGGGGGGTACGCACTCCTACCCCCTTTGCAGACTAGTTCTGCACAAGAACTCATCACAAAAAAGCCTGGAAAGTGGATTTTCTATCATTTAGCTGGAAAAACCTATCAGTCTATGCTTTTCCCCCTCTGCCTCTGCTCTCCAAAGTACTACTAAAAGTCAAACCGGACAAACCAAAAATGATTTTGATTGCTCCAGACTGGCCTCGCCAACACTGGTACCCACTCCTGCACAATGTGTCACACCTTCCACCGTGGCACCTGCCTCAGACACCTTACTTACTGTCTCAGCAGAAAAACAAATTCTGCACACTCAGCTCCAAACTTTGAATCTTGCAGCGTGGCTAATCACCTAAATTCACCCTTAGCATCCCTCAGCAAACCTGTGATGGATGTCATTTTGGAGGCAAGAAGGCTTAGTACTAGAAAATCTTATGCTGACAAATGGAAAAGATTATGTGCCTGGAATCAATCACAAAGAATAAGCACAGCAATGCCCAATATTCCTCAGATTTTACAATACTTAACTGAGATGCTTCACAGGGGCCTGTCCTTCTCTTTCATAAAAGTCCATACCTCAGCCATTTCAGGCCATTTCAGCCCATTACAACACAAAACCTCCCCTCTTCTTTCATCCTCTGCTAAAGCAGTATCTCAGAGGGGCCAAAAACTTAAGACCACCCAGGAGAGTACCAACCGCTGCCTGGGACCTCAATTTTGTATTGGAAAAACTCACTCTCCCTCCTTTCGAGCCATCTGTTACTGCAGACTTAAAATTTCTCTCCTGGAAAACAGCTTTCCTGTTAGCAGTCGCTTCAGCTAGAAGGATTTCCGAATTACAGGCTCTTATGGCAGTGGAGCCTTTCATTATTTTTCATGCGGACAGGGTGTCTCTCAGGACCAATCCATCCTTCATGCCTAAGGTGGTATCCAGTGTGGCTCTTAATCAGACCATTCATTTGCCAACTTTCTTTCCCAATCCACAGAACAAGGGGGAGCGGATTCTGCATTCATTGGATGTACACAGACAACTTAGATTTTACTTAAACAGGACAAAATCTCTAAGAAAATCTGAACAACTACTGGTGGCATTTGCTACAGGGGCAGAGGGAAACGCTATTTCAAAGCAGACTATTTCCAAATGGATAAGCCATTGTATTAGTTTCTGCTATATGCACCATGGTATAACTATCCCACAGGGGATCAGATCTCATTCCACCAGGGCTGCATCTACTTCTACTTCCTTTTTCAGAGGTGTTCCTACCAGAGACATTCTAGAAGCTGCTACCTGGAGCTCAGTTCATACGTTCAAACATTACCATTTACCTGCCTTCTCTAAATCCAGAGCTGGCTTTGCCACTGCTGTCCTGCAGGGCTTTATAGCTGGTCCTAATGCTGTATAAATCCATCCTCCCAACCTTAGCTTTGGGAATCTACCCAAATGTAATGACTGCAACAGTGAAACACGAAGAACATAGTACAGTTGTGTACACTTACCATAAATGTAGATGTTCGAGTGTATTCACTGTTGCAGTCCTGGTTACCCTCCCTCCAACCCCCTGTTTTTCTCTTTCTATACCTCTACTTTCCTTTACTATGCTTAAAAGCCTTTTTGGTGTATTTGCTTTTATTTGGAGGTATATTTTTGTGCATTTTAAATTACTTAAATATTTGGCTCCTCATTTGGGGGACAGCTGACATCTGGGGCAAGAAAAACTGATGTAATGGCGTCTGCTGCATGTTTTATACCCCTGACGTCATGGAAGAAGGGACAGCAACCGACGCAGGACCCAAGACTTTGTTAATCAGGCTGACTGAGGGCAACCTGCCAGCAGATTACCCAAATGTAATGACTGCAACAGTGAATACACTCTAACATCTACATTTATGGTAAGTGTACACAACTGTACTTCCTCGCTTCTTTTGGGAATGACTAGGGGCAGTTGCCACAAACTTACTGAAAGACTGGATCTGTTCACACAAGATCAGGGATGTTTGATAAACCCAAACGTCAGTTAACTTTAGTTGACTGCCTGGATAATAGGTCTTAATTCCTTTTTGGCACCTGTTTACTGAGGACTTGCAGCATGTACTATGTAGGCAAGAAAGCCTGCTAGTAGAAAATCTCACATTAGCAAATGGAGAAGTTTTTTCTTGTTGGCGCCAACAGTATAACCAGCACTGATTCAGGACTAGATTTTCTCTGGTTTTACAGCTTTTTGTGTGAGATACTGTTGAATGGCCTTTCTTAATCCTCTGTCAAGGTTCATTTATCAGTCATTTCAGCGTGTTTGTCCATGGATTCTCCTCTTTTCAATGTTTCTTGTGTCAAATTATTTTTAAAGGGGTTTTGCATAAGAGGTCTCAAAGAAAGCATGCAGCCCTTCCTTGGAATCTTAATTTTGTGTTAGAGAAGCTAACACTTCTGTGTGAACCAGCTAACCTGGCTGACTTGTGGTTCTTAACATGGAAAACAGTTTTTGCTCTGACGTCTATGAGGAAGGTATCCTGAGTATCAATCTCCAAGAGTCAACCCTGCCTCAGTTTCCACAAGGACAAGGTTTCTTTGAAAATTGATTGTTCTTTTATGCCTATAGTGGTCTCAGTTTACTTTAACCAAAACTATCTCACTGATGTTCTTCGTGTTTCACTGTTGCAGTCATCACATTTGGGTTATCTGCCTGAAGGTAGCCCTCAGCTGGCCTGAATACCAGAGTCTTGGGTTTTTTGCATCTGATGCTGTCGTTTCTTCCATGATGTCAGGTCATCAGGGGTATGAAACATGCAGGCGATGCCATTACATCAGTCTTTCTTGCCGTGCGGTGCCCGAAGCAGCAGTTCGCAAGTGCCGGTCAGCTGACTCCTGAAATTTTCATTTTCGAGTTTCAGACCTGAAGTCTTCTAAAAGATAAGTTCCCCGTTGGGGATCCTTTTTTCTTCTTCTAATCAATGTCAGAAAAAAATTAATAATTGGCTTGCCTGTGAAAAGCAAATACCTCATAGAGATTTTCATTCTTACTGCATCACCTGTTTAGGCCCAGACCACGACGTCCCTTGCTGTTGGTTTTGTGCCTTGTTCATCCGTCGTCGGGCAATTTTTGTAGCTAAATACTTTTGCTCTTGATCTCCGTACTCCGAAATGGCGTCGCTAAGCCATCCGACTACCGATTTTTCTGAAAAAATGTAAGGATAAAGACAGAGACAGACCGCATAGGTCCAAAACTGCCGACGACGCTACCGTTAAGCTAGTCGCCAGTCCACCGGTACTCGATGAGGTGCTTTCGCAGCCCCTGATACCCTCTTCTACAGATTTGCAGGCCTCTACTGAGACCCATTCGGAGTCTGGTATGCTGTGAGATGCTTCTTCGGCTATGGAACCTGCGGATGTCTCTACCTTGGATGGGTCCGGAGCCGCTCTGCAGGCACCGGTTTCTGAGGGTGTATTCAGGCCTACCGATTTCCATATTAAACAGACTACTTCATTTCAAGCCAAAAATACTGAATTTCTCAGGCCTAAATTTCGCACTACGCCTAGGAAACCAACAACCAAAGCGCATTCTCAGTCCCACAGGCCTCAAAAACAAATGATTAGAATGATTGAAGCCCTTATAATTAGGGAAAGCCAGCCTTCCCCCTCAAAGGGACCTAGAACTGATTTTCCTTCTGATCAGGAATCTGATATCTCTGTTCCTTCTGACTACCATGACATACCCTTATCTACCTGTGAAGATTTTGATGCAGAGGATTCCATTCCCTCTGCTTCCCCTCAAGAAGAATTTTCTGTTGGTGAAACCCTGCATACCCTTAGGGAGCATTTCCACTGGGAAAGCCAAGACTACTCTCAGTCCAAAAAGAGACTCTGGGGATTTTTAAACCTGCTTCAGCACAGGCCTCTTGCTATCCCTCCTGTTCTGGAGATTGTAGATAATGTCTTCTTGGAATCCAGCCTTACCCCGGATACTTTGCCTCCAGCTCCCAGGAAACCTGACCGGTACTATAGAGTACCTGACTCTCTCAAATTCCTTTTCTAGAACCCTACTGTGGATCCAGAGACCATTTCCCAAGGATTAAAAGGCATTAAGTCTACTACTGACAAGAATCCTACCCCTTCTGACAGATTAAAAAAAGAGTGAGAATGTCACACTGAAAAACCAATCAGTAAAAATTAAATGAAAACTCCAGCCAAGCTAGAACTTCCAGTGAGTGACCTCCCAAACAGAGGCACATGGGATATATGCAGATGACCCATATGAACATCAGGTGTTGTAGATGTATGGCGATTCTGATTGCCCATGACTTTTATGTTTTAAGTGGTTTTAATGGACAATTTCAGGCCAATAAAGCCAAACCCCACTAGCTATGGATATGCATATTTCGGCCTTGTTATGACCTCGTCGGCATAGCACAAGCAGAGTGCTTGACTAAGCATAAGAAACACAGGGTTGTTATCGGCTCTAAGCGGGTTGCCAGACCTTCTTCCAAACCAGTGGGCAGAGGCTCAAAAGCAAGTACTTTCCCTTCTCCATATCAGGGCTATTCAACCTGTTTCAGTAGAACAAAGGGGACAGGGTTTCTACTCCAGACTGTTCCTGGTGTCCAGAAAAGAGGGCTCTTGGCGACCAATCCTGGATCTATCTATTCTCAACACCTTTCTGGTGGTTCCAAAATTCAAAATGCTTACAGTGCAACAGATTCTTCCTATGCTAGCCAAGCATACCTGGTTAGTCACCCTAGACTTAAAAGAAGCTTATCTGCACATTCTCATAAGGGAGTCTTGCAGGAAATGTCTACATTTCAGGGCAAGGCTCTATGCACTATGAGTTCTCTGCACTTCCCTTTGGCTTATCTACTGCGCCCAGAGTGTTCACAAAATGCCTGGCTCCAGCCATTACATACTGCAGGCAGAGAAAAATTCAAATCTACCCATACTTGGACGATTGCCTGATTCAGGCGGACAGTCAGGGATCGCTACTTCAGCACCTGGCATTTTAAAGGACTTCTAACTTCACTGGGATACACCATCAATGAAAAGAAGTCACAATTGCTGCCCAGCCACCAAATTGTATTCCTGGGACCAAGCTAGAACACAACTTCCTAGATGGCATTCCTCATTCCAGAAAAGCAGGTCCATTTGACAAACTGTATTTCAAACTAATAGCCAACAAAACCCAGCTATCTGCAAGGACAATACTGCAAGCCCTTAGGTTCATGGCCTCATGCATTCTGCTAAGTCTGTATGCAAGACTGCATATGAGGAAACTTCAGTGGTACTTAAAAAAGTATCTGGTGTCAACATTCTCAGGACTTGGAAACAGTGATTCTTATCGTACCTTGTCTAAGGGCAGTACAAAACCAATGTATAACTCACTATTTATGTGGCGGATAGTAAATAAATGAAAAACAAGTCAAAAAATCAAGCCGCAACTCCACAGCTGAAATTGATGTACAAACAACTCAAAATTTTTTTCAAAAAAGTTTTGTGTGTTCCTTAAAAACAGTTCAGGTACCAAAAAGTACAAAGTATCACACAGACCTTTCGGTCCTATTGTGTTCTCCAAACAACTTTATGTTAAGTGTTTCTATTATATGGACTTTAAAGTTTGTATTTACTTCTGAAAAGTTAACGTTGTTTATTGCCATTTTGGGAACAACGTTTTTTGTATTTTGCCACAATTTTGGGGAACGTATTAGGATCGAAAGGTTTGTGTAGCATATTTCTTAAAGTTATTTGGAGAACACAATAGGACCGAAAGGTCTTTGTGATACTTTGTACTTTTTGGTACCTGAAATGTTTTTAAGGAACACACAACTTTTTTGATGACATTTTTGAGTTGTTTGTACATCAATTTCAGCTGTGGAGTTGCGCGGCTTGATTTTTTGACTTGTCTAAGGGCAGAGATCCTTTGGTGGGCAGAAGCATGCAACCACAACAAGGGACTCACTCAACCCCTCACCGCCTAAACCCTGACAAAGAGATGCATCAGACAATGCATGGGGGCCTCACATGGCAGGCAAATGTATTTGAGTCAAATGGAGCCCAGAACAAATCTCCTTGCATATCAATCAAAAAGATATGCTAGATGTACAGAATGCCCTGACAGTCTTCAAATACCTTATCCTTCCGGGACAGCTCCTGATAGACGGACAACTCCACAGTTCTGTGGTACATAAACAAGCAGGGTGGAACTCATTCTTGCCCACTCTGCAGGTTAGCCATGGCTCTGTGGAACATAGCCTTGAGCATCCAAGTGCACCTGCAAGCTCAATTCCTGCCAGGCAAACAAAATTCACTGGCAGACGACTTAAGCAGAAATCTACTGCTTAACTCATTCATACTTCTAACCCAGAGGTGGGAAACACCGGAGGTGGACCTTTTTGCCTCCCCCTAAAACCAGTTGAGCAAATTTTGCACCAGGTGCCCTCACAGCAGAGCCTGGAAGGTGGACGCCCTATCCTTTACATGGGAAAACTTCTCAATTTATGCCTTTCCTCCTCTGCCCCTCCTCTTAAGAGTAGTACTCAAGATCAAACAGGACAGGCAAAGGGCAATCCTTATTGCACCAGACTGGCCACGCCAGCACTGGTACCCACTCTTACACAATCTGACAGCAGTACCACCCTGGCACCTACATCACACACCTTTGCACCTTCACCAAGCATTACCACTTACCTATTTTTTATAAATCCAGAGCTGGATTAGCTACTTACAAGGCCTTCTAGCCAGCCCTAACACCTCTTGACTGCCTCCACCCTTCCTCAGTTTTTGGTATCAACCCAAGTGTGATGACTCCAACAGTGAAACACGAAGAACATAGTACAGTTGTGTACATTTACTGTAAATGTAGATGTTAGAGTGTATTCACTGTTGCAGTCCTAGATGTTCTTCGTGTTTCACTGTTGCAGTCATCACATTTGTGTTATCTGCTTGCAGTAGCCCTCAGTCAGTCAGATTATCAAAGTCTTGGGTCCTGCGTTGGTTGCTGTCTTATCTTCCATGACGTCAGGTCTTCAGGGGTATAAAGCATGCAGCCGACACCATTACTTCAGTCTCTCTTGCCGTGCGGTGCCCGAAGCAGAAGCAGTTCGCAAGTGCCGGTTGGCCGACTCCTGAAGTTTTCATTTTCGAGTTTTAGAACCGAAGTCTTCTACTAAAGCTAAGTACCCCATTGGGGAAACTTTTTCTTACTTTTTACCAATGTCAGTAAAAGTTAAAAATTGCATTTCTTGTGGAAAGCAAATACCTCATAAAGATTTTCATTCGCACTGTATTCCTTGCCTAGGCCCTGACCACGACTTACCTCGCTGTCGGTTTTGTGCCTATTTAACCAAAGAACTATCCGTTGTCTGTATGTTTACGCTTCTAAATATTTTGGTTCTCGGTTCAATTATCCAGATATGTCGTCTGTAAGCCATCTGACTACCAGCATTCTGAAAAAAACGCAAAGATAAAGACAGAGACAGGCCACCTAGGTCCAAAGCTGCCGATGACGTTTCTCCTAAGCCGGTCACTAGTTCGCCGGTACTCAGTGAGGCGTTTTCGCAGCCCCTGATACCAGCTACTTCTGATTCGCAGGCCTCTACTGAGACCCATTCAGAGTCTGGTATGCAGTGAGATACTTCAACTGTGGAACCTGCGGATGTCTCTACCTTGGATGGGTCCAGAGCTGCTGTGCAGGCACTGGCTTCTGGGGGTGTGTTCAGGCCTACGGACTTGCATATTAAACTGACGCCATCTTCTTTTTTAGGGCCTAAAGCTTGAACCATGCCTAGAAAACAGACGTCCAGGCCGCATGCTCAGGCCTCTATGCCTAAAAAACAACTGATAAGAATGGCGGAAGACATTGTAACTTTAATCAGGGGAAACCAACCATCCCCATCTAAGAGACCCAGGACTGAATTTGCTTATGAATCTTCTGACCAGGATTCTGAAATTTCTGTTTCTTCTAAGGACCTGGATTTACCCTTATCTGCTTATGAGGATTCTGATGCAGAGGACTCTATCCACTCTGCATCCCCTCCAGAGGATTTCTCTTTTGGTGAAACCTTGCATACCCTCGGAGCATTTCCGCTGGGAAAGCCAGGGTTACTCTCATTCAAAAAAGAGGCTTAGGGACTTCTTACTCCTGACTCAATACAGGCCTTTAGCTATCCTACTGTACTAGACATTGATGATGCCTTTTCAGAATCTAGTTTGGCCCCTGATTCTTTGCCTCCTGCTCCCAGAAAACCTGATGGATATTACAGGGTTCCTGATTCTCACAAGTTACTTTTTAAAAATCCTACAGCGGATCCTGAGACTATTTCACAGGGACCCAAGGGCATTAAGGCTACTACTGCCAAAAATCCTACCCCTTCTGATAGAAACTCCAGAGCGCTGGACAGATTGGGTAAGAAGGTATACACTTCTGCAACCTTGGCCATTAGGACTTAAAACTGTCAGTTTCATATGTTAAAGTATCAGCAACATATTATTGGATTGCTTAAACAGAAAATGATGTTGATTCCCGACTGTGCTGAAAATAAGGATTTACAGGATTTAATGCATTCTGCTGAACAGGTTGGAAAACATACTTTGCAATGTGGTTTTGATTCATTAGAGGCTTCTTGCAGGGCTGCTGTCACTGGGTCTGTACTTAGAAGGCATGCTTGGCTTAGGGAACAATCTTTGCTAGATCATGTTAAAGCTAAATTGCTGGATGCTCCCTTAAATCAGGACTGCCTGTTTGGCAACAAAGCAGAAGAAGTTCTTAAAAAGATGTTGGAAAAAGCTAAATCTATGCAAATTGTTAAATATTTCCTACAAGTTCAGCCTCCAAGATTTAGTAGGCATTGGCCCTCAAAGAATTGGTCCTTTCCTACCTCTTCCAGGCCTTCTCAACCCAGAACCAGCAGGAGCCCCATGTTTCAGTCCCGGGGTGCGCACAAGACTAAGCAGTGGGGGGTTTCTGCTTCCAAATTGGGGAGTAATAAGACTCCCCCCTATGGAAAGCTGTCTCAATGACTTCACTTTAAAACTCCCAAGCACTTCTCAGCTGTCTGCTCCTTTAGGGGGAAAGATTGCTCTGCAGGCCAAAATCTGGGAACTGATTACCCAGGACAAATTGGTTTTAAATATAGTTTCCCCAAGGATACAGATTTCACTTCCACACATTACCAACCCCAAACGGTTGGCAAGATCTACCCCCAAATCAATGGGCAGAGGCTCAAAAGCAAGTACTTTCTCTCTCGAGCATAAAGGCTATTCAAACTGTACCAGAAGTGGGAAAGGGACAAGATTTTTATTCAAGATCGTTCCTGGTACCCAGAAAAGACAATTCCTGGCGTCCTATCCTGGACTTTTCTACCTTAAACACTTTTTTGGTGATTCCAAAATTCAAGATGCTGACTCTTCAGCTGCTTCCTATGCTAGGCAAAGATGCCTGGTTGGCAACACTGGATTTAATGGAAGGCTACCTTCACATCCCAATTAGGGAATCTTGCAGAAGATACCTATGCTTCAAAGCAGGCTACATGCACTATCAGTTCTCTGCACTGCCCTTTGGCTTATCTACTGCCCCCATGGTATTCACAAAGTGCCTAGCGCCTGTCATTGCATTTTGCAGGCAAAGAAAAATTAAAATATACCCATACCTGGACGATTGTCTAATTCAGGCAGAAAGCCAGGACATACTTTTGAATCATCTGGCATTTGTACAAAAGGTGCAAATTTGTCTGGGGTACACCATAGTCACATCTGGTACCCTGCCAACAAATTGTATTCCTGGGAGCAAGCTTGAACACAACTTCCCAGATGGCTTTCCTCACGCCAGAGAAACAACTTAATTTGACAACTTACTTCAAACTAGTGGCCACAAAGAACCTGCTGTCTGCAAGGCAAATACTACAATCCTTGGGGTTTATGGCCTCCTGCATTCTTCTAATTCCATATGCAAGACTGCATATGAGGAAACTACATTGGTATCTAAAAAGCCTATGGTGTCAATATTCTCAGGATCTAGAAGCAATGATTCCTGTCATACTTTGCCTATGGCTAGAATTCCTTTGGTGGTCAGAGGCCTGTCACCAAAACAAGGGGCTGCCATTCACTCTACCCCCTGCCGTCCAAACCCTAACAGACGCATCAGACTATGCATGGGGGGCTCATTTGGCAGCGAAGTGCATTCAGGGCAAATGGAGCCAAAGTCAAATGCACCTGCATATTAATCAAAAAGAAATGTTAGCTGTACAGAATGCTCTGGCAGCCTTCAAGGACCACATTCTTCCAGGACAATAAATGGTAAAACTGACAACACCACTGTTATGTGGTACATAAACAAGCAGGGAGGAACCCACTCATACCCTCTCTGCAGACCTAACTATGGCTCTGTGGAACACAGCCTTGAGCTACCAAGTGCACCTACAAGCTTAATTCCTACCCGGAAACCTAAACACACTGGCAGACAATCTAAGCAGAAATCTCCTGGACCCACACGAGTGGAAACTGGAACCAAAGACATTCAACATGTTGATAAACAAATGGGGGAGCCCACATATAGACCTATTTGCCTCCCCCCAGAACTACCAATTGGACAAATTCTGCACAAGGACTCCCCACAAACAAGTTTGGAAAGTGAATGCCCTGTCCTTCACCTGGAAAAATCTGTCAGTTTATGCTTTTCTTCCTCTGCCTCTTCTCACCAAGGTACTACTAAAGATCAAACAGGACAAACCAAGGATGATGCTGATTGCGCCAGACTGGCCACGCCAACACTGGTACCCCTTCTTGTGCAGTGCGTCACTGCTGGATCCATGGCCCCTGCCCCAGCTCCCTACCCTGCTGTCTCAGCAGGAGGGCCAGATTCTGCACCCTCATCTTCAAATCTCAACCTGGCATCCTGGCTAATTACCTGAGCTCTCCGTTAAAACCGGTGTTGGATGTCATTCTAGAGGCAAGGAGGGCCTAGTACTAGAAAATCTTATGCTGAAAAATGGAAAAGATTCTGTTCCTGGAACCAAGCTCAGGGGGTGGGCACAGCAGCCCCTAATTTACCTCAGATTCTTCAATACTTAACTGAGATGCTTCACAAGGGTCTTTCCTTTTCCTCCATCAAAATTCGTGCCTCAGCCATTTCAGCTCATTACAACACAGTACCACCCCTCTTCTCTCATCAGCTGCTCCAAGCAGTTCCTCAGAGGGTCCAAGAACTTAAGACCACCTAGGAGAGCACCAACTCCTGCCTGGGACCTTATTTTTGTATTGGAAAAACTCACTCTGCCTCTTTTGAGCCCAGCTGCAAGTGCAGAGTTGAAATTCCTGTCTTGGAAAACAGCCTTCCTTTTAGCCATCACTTCAGCAAGAAGGGTGTTTGAATTACAGGCCCTTATGGCAGTGGAGCCTTTCATTATCTTTCATGCGGACAGGGTGTCCTTCAGGACCAGTCCCTCCATGTCCATCCAGTGTGGCTCTTAATCAATCCATTCATTTGCCAACCTTCTTTTCTAATCCACAGAACAAAGGGGAACGTATACTGCACTCCTTAGACATGCACAGACAACTTAGATATTACTTGGACAAGTCTAAACCTCTCAGGAAATCTAAGCAGCTGCTGGTGGCATTCTCTGCAGGGGCAGAGGGGAAGGCCATTTCAAAGCAAACCATTTCTAAATGGATAGGCCACTAAATTTATTTCTGCTATAAGCACCATGGAAAACCTATCCCACAGGGAATAAGACCACATTCTACCAGGGCTGTATCTACTTCTACAGCCTTTCTCAGAGGTGTCCCTACCAGGGACATCGTAGAAGCTGCTACCTGGAGTTCTGTACATACTTTAGCAAGCATTACCATTTGCCAATGTTCTCTAAATCCAGGGCTGGTTTTGCTACTGCAGTCTTGCAGGACCTTATAGCTGGTCCTAATGCTATTTAAATTCCTCCCCCCATCCTTAGCTTTGGGAATCTACCCAAATGTGATGACTGCAACATTGAAACATGAAGAACATATTACAGTTGTGTACACTTACCGTAAATGTAGAAGTTAGTGTATTCACTGTTGCAGCCCTGGTTACCCTCCCACCAGCCCCTTATCTTTTTTGACTATGCCTCTATTCCTTTTCCACTATGCTTAAAAGCTTTGTTGAAGGTATAACCTTGTGTGTGTGTATGTATATACATATGTATGTGTGTGTGTGTGTGTGTGTGTGTGTGTGTGTGTGTGTGTGTGTGTGTATATATATATATATATATATATATATATATATTTTTTTTTTTTTTTTTTTTTTTTTTTTTTTTTGTTAATTGCTTCCTGACATTTGGGGCTAGAAAAACTAATGTAATGGTGTCTGTTGCATGCTTTATACCCCTGACAACCTGATGTCATGGAAGATGAGACAGCAACCGACGCAGGACCCAAACCCAAGACTTTGATAATCAGGCCGACTGAGGGCTACTGCAAGCAGATAACCCAAATGTGATGACTCCTTCAGTGAATACACTCTAACATCTACATCTATGGTAAGTGCACTCAACTATACCTTTCCCTCCCTCCATCCCCCTGGTTTTCTATATCCTTTCTACCTATCCTCTTTATGGCCATCTTTTATGGCAGGGGTATTTACTTTTTACTGGAGGTGTTCCACACCAAGTAATAGCTTCCTATTTTGGGGGCTCCTGACATCTGGGGCAAGAAAAACTGATGTAATGGCATCGGCTGCATGTTTTATACCCCTGACGACCTGATGTCATGGAAGAGGCAACAGCAACCGACGCAGAAATCCCAAGACTGCAGGCAGATAACCCAAGTGTGATGACTGCAACAGCGAATACACTCGAACATCTACATTTATGGTAAGTGTACACAACTGTACTTTTCCTACCTAACGTTTGTCCCATGCAAATACATCTGGGAGTTGAGCTGGATGATGATCATTGTGGATCACTTTCAGTGTAGGAATCTCTCTCTGACCAAGTCTGAAGTCTATCTTGACTTTCCAAGCTGAGCACTGTTCATCCTCCACCCCCTCATGGTCAGATGTCTTCATGTACCTGGTATATAGGTGATGTCTGGTTGCTCCTTTTTTAATGCTGTGTTACATGTTTGCTGCACGAGTGTCACAGTCCAGTTTCTTTCCAGGCCTACAGTTAGAGCATTGATCAAAATACACTTTTGGAGACAAGGTTCTTCCCTGTTTTATTCTTGAAGTTGGTTAGATTTTGTGTGCGTGTGCGTGTGTGTGTGTGTGTGTGTGTGTGTGTGTGTGTGTGTGTGTGTGTGTGTGTGTGTGTGCGTATACGTCTGTGTACGTGTGTGTATGTGTGTGTGTGTATGTATGTACGTGTGTGTGTGTATGTGTGTGTGTGTACACCTGTGTGTGTGTACACCTGTGTGTGTGTACACACCTGTGTGTGTGTGTACACCTGTGTGTGTACACCTGTGTGTGTACACCTGTGTGTGTGTACACCTGTGTGTGTGTGTGTGTACACCTGTGTGTGTGTGTGTACACCTGTGTGTGTGTACACCTGTGTGTGTGTGTACACGTGTGTCTACACCTGTGTGTGTGTGTACACGTGTGTGTGTACGTGTGTGTGTGTGTGTACGTGTGTACATGTGTGTGTGTACATGTGTGTGTGTACGTGTGTGTGTGTGTGTACGTGTGTGTGTGTGTGTACGTGTGTGTGTACGTGTGTGTGTGTACACGTGTGTGTGTGTGTACACGTGTGTGTGTGTGTGTACACGTGTGTGTGTGTGTGTACACACGTGTGTGTGTGTGTGTACACACGTGTGTGTGTGTGTGTGTGTGTACACACGTGTGTGTGTGTGTGTGTGTGTACACACGTGTGTGTGTGTGTGTGTGTGTGTACACACGTGTGTGTGTGTGTGTGTGTACATCTGATAGTTGAGCTGCCATATACAGAGGTGTAGGACATGCATGTCCTAGGAAAGGTAAACAAGTGTGCCTTCAAGGTTCAAATTCTTAAGAAGGCATATATTGCTTAGGCCTGGAGTACGTCATGGCTAATTGCAGTATTTTCCTGGGTTTTGTTCTTAAAACTTTGATAAGGCAAGGAAGCTCTCCAGGCGTACCACACCAAAAAGAGACTCACCACCTTGTTAGCCTAGCCTGCCATGCCTGCAGGTCTGGAGCTGTAGATAGCACAGATATCTCTTCTGAAATGAAGAGATACAAGGAATAGCATAACTTTTGAGACCCTGGAACTACCTAGTTTATAGGATATCTCAAGTTCAAATGGTGCCAGCTCCTTGGAGGTACTTTAGCAGTCCTCTGGCACTGATTCCTGTTCCTGCTGCGACATATGGTGCTTCCACTTTGGATGTTGCCATGCCTTTGGCCCCCTACCATGTTCCATCTGACTGAAGATCAGGCCAAACTGTATTGGGTTCATTTCCTTGTTGACTGCTCCAAAATGGCATTTGAGGAAATGTTATTGAGAATGACAGTGCATGCAGGTTAAAACCCTGAGGCACCCCCCCCCCCCATCAGATTCAGCAATTTCCAGAACCTTCCTATTTATATTAGACCCTGACATCTGAGGCCAAGGCACCTATCATGTCTAAGGAACTGCATCTTTCTTGATCATTCCTGTGTGGCTGTAGCCAGGCTTCCTCACGGGATTGACCTAAGTTAGCTCAGAATTTCTTCCTGTTTTTGTGTGGCTTGCTATTGGATTCTGAGCAGCCTTTTTTTTGTCTGGAACCCCTGAATGAGTCTGAGGAAGAGGCTCTCAGCAACAGTTTACAGCATTCCAGCCTTCTGATCTGTGGCATGAATGATGAGGACACATCATTTAGGGATGGGAACACTTCATGCAACAGTCTTGAGATGTCCCTGAAAGGGATATTTGGACCGGTTGCTTTTGAGCCCCCTGAACTGGTGGCTGTACTCCAAACCAAGCAGACCTGTTGGATGTTTTTTAAATGACATCTGTAGAGGCATGCACCCACTCTTCCACCCATGAAAGACCTGACCATTTTTACAGGGTGCAGAATTCTCATAGGTTTTTATATAGGAACCCCTTTGTAGATCCAGGCACTGTCTTTGAAACTGGTAAGGAATAAAATTGGCTAAAGGGTATAATGCCCTTCCTAGTGACAGGAAAAACAGGCTGCTTGACTGGTTTTAAAATAAAAGTATGCACTTCAGCTACCCTGGCATTCAGGGGCCTGAATTGTCAGACCCATATCCTGAAGTATTAGGGGCATATTATAGGGCAGCCTCAGGATGGTTGTGCAGCAGTACAAGTTCAAACCATGAACGTACTTCTTCTCAGCCAAATACAGACAAGCACAAGCATACAGCTGGGGAAATGTGATATAAAATATGGATGTGATGCTGGTGTGGGGTCAGTCATCGGAGGGGGGGCATGTATAGCTAAGAAGACTCTCCCATTTTGAGATTGTGAAGGTACAACTCCTTAATGCTCCCCTGTTGAAGGATTTGCTCTTTGGACCCCAGTCCTATAATGTATTCATAAGATTGGAGGACAAAGGGAAGGAGTCAATGTAGAATGCATTTTACGTTCCAATTTCCAATTGTACTAGAAGTGACCCTTTTAAGCAAGGCCCCTACTACCGGTAGCAGGCTAAAGGTAAGTAGCCAAGAGTTTGAAGGCCATACAAAAGAGAAAATGGCAGCAGAAGGATAAAGAAATGCCTGGATTTTCTTATGCCAAAGCCACCAGTTGGGGACATCTGCTTCTGCTGCCCTAATGGGTATTTTCTAGTTAGCACAGCAGAAAGCCTACTGTCCTATTTGGAAGTGTCAGCTTTGGGAATGTTCCCTGGAGTGATATCTGCAGCAGTGATCCATATACAGATGTATAGGCAGCTTACCATAATTCTAGAAGTTTGAGTGAGGTCACAGTACCACTCTTGTATTCTTCCCTCCTTCCATTTTATTTTAATGGATCAGTAGAATCCTGGATGGGTATCCTTTTACCCAGGCTCCTTCCTTCCTGTTTGAGATTTTTTAAAGAAGGTTTGATTCCATATTAGACTGCATCCTTAGAGCAATTCCTTGCTAGTAGCCCATGATATAGACATAGCTGTGCCCTGGCCCGGAGCAAGAAGGAACCATCAATGGCATAGACAGATGCCAGCTGTGTACCAGGTATGCAAAGATGTCCAGTATAAGATGACATCAGCCTGGCCGTGGAGGAAGTGTGCTTGACTCTGAAGACCAGGTCTAACATCAGACTCGGCTAGTGGTAGCAATCCATATAGTGATGACTGCAATAGTATCTACTCTTAAAACGTTGACAGTGAATGAAATTTGCCCATACAGTTATACTTAAAATATGCTGCTGAATTCATTTTTATTGTGTTTGTTGCCACCAGTTAGATATTCCCTAATAGTTACACAACATCTACAGTGTTTAGTATGTCTTAAAATGTAGTTAAACATTTTCTCTCAAGCATTGTTAGAATAGATGTCTTTCAGAAGCTGTGTATTTACTTAGGTAGTTATTCTCTTTTTTTGAGAGGTGTGGTGGAGAGGCAGATTAGAAACAGGTTCACCAAATTCAGTTTCCTATTTGTGTACTTATAGTTCATGTGCAGTATTCCCAGATAGGAGCAAACGTTGGTTAACAGCATTACATGTAAATTCAAAGGATCAGGTTGCTTAATGATGCTATGTGCATGTCTGAGCATGGACGAGGTGGTATGTTCTGATAGGAATGCAAGTTGGTTGACAGTGATGCATATAAATAAAAAGGAAAAACTGTACATGTGCAGTATCTACATATAGTAACCGTGGAAGGAAACTGTCATAGTGTTTGAGTTTAATGGAAACTCTACCAACCTTAACTTGCAATTATCAATGTTGTGATAGGAATAAATTAGTATTTCTCCTAGGTCGATGATAGGCTGCATTGTGAAATGGCTGCAGTCTTTCTTGAATTAAATTATTTTTCTCAAGATCTTTTAGACGACTCTTGCAGTATTTACTGACTACTAGGGCTTTTACTTCCAAAAGGCCTGATGTCCAGAGCTCAACAGCTGTCCTCCTTGAGATTACAAGACATTCGCCCTTTAGGGATGTCAGTATGTTCACTTTAATAAGGCTGACTTCTGTCCACTCCATTTGAGACCTGAACAGCTGATCTGATATTGTTAATCCTCGTTCATTCCTTACGTGTGGGTATCTGTTCCAACCTCGGAACTGAGCCGGCCACCTTCCAAGCTCGCATCAGCTACAAACTCTCGAGCTAAAACTCTTACCCAGAATTCCCCTCTCCCTGTTACCCCAGATTTTGTTTCCCGCATCGCCATTCGGTCATGTCAAGCTACTTCTCTTGAGCCAAGTACAATATTTTTCGTCATACTAATCTAAAACAACTTTTTCTCAGAAAAGTTACTAGATAGTTTTCTTACCTTATCGCATTTAGCAACTATCCCGTCTTGAATCTTTTCAATCCCCTTCCTCCTCTTTACCGCAAGGTAATTTCTTTTTTACCATCGTTGGTAAACCCCTTTCCTCCTTACCTTTGGGTATTTCTTGTACCATTGCTGGTATTTTTTCTGGTTTTCCATCTTTCCAAACATGGCAGATAAAAAAAGGTAGTCCAGGATTTAAGAGATGTTCAGATTGTGGCCATAAATTACCTACTTCAGATGCACATTCCCTGTGTCTCTATTGCTTGGGTGTGTCTCATTTAACAGTTGACTCGCCCTGTGGAATTTGTAAGAATTTCTCTAACAGGATGTTGATTGAGAGAAAAAATAAATTGTTATTGAAGGGGCTACTTAAAATCTCTCTTTTCAGAGGATAGTTCTGGGTCGGAGGCTTCAACCCCTCCAAGATCCCAGTAAGAAAGAGTGATGAACATATAAAGGCCAAGTCTCTTCCTTCGTCCCCTGCAGGGGACTCCCACCAACTGAGACCCAAGAAAGCTAAGCTTTCCACTTCGGATCTGACTTCTTCGGCTCCAGCGCTTTCGGTGCCTAGACCTTCGGCACCACCTGTGATTTCGGCACCGACTAGCGTGTCCTTTACCGTGTCGGTACCGAGGGGCTCCTCTGTTCAGACTTCTCCACCGGCACCGACTATCCAGTCGATGCAGATTGTTATGACATCGGCTCCGACAACTTACCCGGCACCGACTACCCTCTCAGCACAGACAATTCAGTTATTGGCACCGATTTTTTCACTTCCAGCCTTCGCGCCGATAACCACTTCGGCACCGATGATTTTCTCGGTGTAGACACCTGTAGTTCAGTCCCTTACAGCCCCGTTGTTTTCAGTGCAGAACTGTGAGGTGGGCACCGAGCTTGCCCCATCTTTGGATAGACCCGACTCCCCCTCAGCCGTGTCCATGAAATCCACTAGAAGCCTCTCTGAACACGACGTGTTGCATCTTGTGGATCAAGTGCTTTTGGCCAGAGGTATCCCGCCTCCCAGGACCTATCCTTCCTTGGGAGGTGATCACCCTTTGCCAAAGACCCCTACTTTATTCTCCTCCTTCATTGCCTTTGAAGCCCCTTGATATAGCACAGTCTTAACCCTCTACGGTTCCCTTTATGGACCTCACTAAGGAACCGCAGTTGTCTTCGTGGCAGGAGAGTTTTGCTACGACCCAGGATGTCAGCTGTGGCTTATGTAATTTGGTGTATGTTATGTAGTCCAGTCTCACCTACATTCTTACCCGTGGGTTCGGAGCCGAATATTGGCTCCGACTCTGCTAAACATTTCTAGCTCGAAGTCTTTCTGTTGGCTGGGCTAAGATGGTATCCCATGCTGCATTGCTCTGTATCCCCAGATCTCGTTTGCCGCTCATGTAGCTCGGATGTGGTCTCGCTCTTGGCTGTGGCCAAGTACCTTTTTTCTTCTTCTTGAGAGAATTTATTACAAACAAAAGCTATTTTAATAGCTATTCCTATTTTGGTGTTATTTGTGAAAATTTTTCGGTGTGTGATTGTTTTTTTGTGGTATCCCACTAGCTGTTCCAACGGGCTAGGCCCGTTTCAGATAGAGGACCTAGTCTGTCCCCTTGCTTCCCTGTCTGTCTCACTTCGGGTCTAAAACCATTTAAATTAGAGGTTTTAGTCTTAGTCCCCTTCGTGTGTATATTACAGCTGGTCTAAACCATTTAAATTAGAGGTTTTAGTCTTGGTCCCCGTGTGTGTGTCTGTATCTGAGGATTGTCTGGTTAAAGTTGGTTAGTGGTAGTTTTTTTCCCGCACTCAGTGTGGAGTAATTTGTGACTGTTTTTCTCCAGTCGGTTCAGTACCTGTGATCTTTTGTCTTGGTGATTGTGGTAATTCTTAAGATGTCTAAAGATTCAAAGGAGCACAAGCCCTCGGGCTTTAAGAAATGCTCAAAGTGTGGCTATAAAATGTCCATTACCGATGGACATTCAGTATGTGTTTATTGTCTGGGAGCAATCCATCTGCAGGAGTCTTGCAGCTTCTGTCATGCATTTAGTCCCAGGGTACTTCAGGAAAGAAAGAATAAGTTAATTCTGAAGGGACTTTTGAAACCCTCGTTCGAAGATGGTCTGGAATCTGCTTCCAGCTCTAAACCTAGATCCAGTAAATCGAAAAAGAGGTCACAGGCTCCTTCAGTCTCCTCGGAGCCACCAGAGAAAGTAATAAAATTGGCTTAGATATCCTCGGCTCCACTGTCCTCGGGGCCGCAGGAAGTGTCTGTGATGATGGAACCGGTGTCGGCCCCAATTATATTGGAACCTATTCGGAGCCGATCGCCTAGTATTAGGCAAGTATCTCCTGAGAGGAGATCTCGATCTCCCTCCCTGTCCTCCAAATCCTCCAGGACACTATCTGATGTGGATGTCGATAGGGTGGTGCAGAGACTCCTTCAGTCACCGGTTTTGGCTAAATTGTTCTCTGCTCCGGAGCTCATCCTGCAACCTACTTCGATTCTTCCTCCGAGCGCATCCCAGCCTTCGGAGCCAGAGTGCTCAGCTCCATGTGATGTTTCCAGGTCGGTTCCGATGGCTTCTCCTGGCTTATCGGTACCAACGTCAGCTCCGACCCCGTCTGCGCCGTCCATGGGATTTGGGACGGGATTCCTCAGTCGGGCCCGAGCGAGAGGCCTCGGGACATCTTTTGGTTCCTAGTCTCCCTCTCGGTGCTTCGGCTCTGGGAACCCCGACTCCTGTCGTGGCCTAGGAGGCTGGTCATTCTTAGGATTCGGGGGGGCCAGCCTTTGAGGCCATGCGGAGTGCGCTGGTCAGATCGTCAGCAGCATCATGCGGGTCGGTCATTCTGTCCCCTACCACTCCGGTGCGGGGCTCTGATCACCACCTATCTTTAGACAGTGGAGCCCCAAGGCCTCAGGGTACCCCCACGAGTGGTCCCCAAGTTTCTGAGGGCCCCTCAGAGTGTTTGCCTGAGGAGCCCCCTAGAAAGAAAATGTGGAAGAGGAAGCACATAGACTCCCAGGATGAAGTATCTCACCTCAAATACTGACCTTGAGGAATTGGAGGGGTCCCCCAAGTCATCCTCTGAGGATGTTTCTTTCTCTGACATCCTAGAGATATTGAAACAGAGGTGACTGGCTGTCCAAACCCCCCTCCGAGGAGGAGTCTGTCTTCCTGAAGGCCTTCGGTGCTCATCCCTCCACCTCCTGGGTGTCTCCACCCTTCGAGCTCTTGGATTTGATTTGTCGGAGGGTGTGGGAAGAACCCTGATTCTGTGGAACCTGTCCCCAGAAGACCCAACACATTTCTGTCTGCTCCCCCGGGTAAGGAATTTTTGTCCAAGGGAGTCCCTGCGGATGCCATGGTGGTGGCAGCGGCCATCCAGAAGGAATTAGCCGAGACTTCTTCCTCCGTCCATCCTCCTGACAAGGAGTCTAGGACCATGGACGGGTACGGGAAGCGTACCCTCTCTTCAGCGACCTTTACCTTATGGTCGCTGAACTACCTATCTCACTTTACACGGTTCCAGAGAGATCTCCTGAAGGAGCTTGGAGATACTCTCACGGGTAATGTTTCTGAGGCAGTGGCCCAGATGGTTAATTCCCAGATGTCTACCCTCAGTTCCATCGTTAACTCCTCCATGAGGCTGATTTCATATGCAGCCGGGGGAGCGAGTAGGGCAGCAAGCTCAGGAGTTGCCCTTAGGAGGCAGGCCTGGATGCGCCTTTGTCATTTCGTGGAGGCCTTCAAGTCTTCATTCACCGACGCCCCCTTTGATGGTTCCTCTTTGTTCGGAACCAAGGTGAAAGACACCCTCACAAGGTGCGAGCAGGAGGGAAAAACTCTTGTCTGCTGTAGGGGTCCGTTTTTCCCTTCCCTCTAGGCCTTATCCCAAGGCCCAGAGGGATGGAAAGATGTGATTCAAGAAATCAGAGGTTTTTTCCCAATGCACAAGGTGAACCCCCCCCCCCCTCCAGAGGCAGAGGAGCAGTAGGTTATTCAGGAAGATGCTGCCCTAGAGGCAGGGGGAGGTCCCCGCAACTCGGGAGACCGCAAATCCTTTTGCGTTTCTCCCTACTGTCGCTCCTGATGGGAGGCCCGACTGTGCGTTTCCGGAGCCAGTCGGGGGTCGAATATAGTTATACCCGGAGGCCTGGCAAAACATCACCCAGGACCAATGGGTTTTACAAATAATTTCCGGAGGTTATGTCATCCCCTTTTCATCAGATCCATCTCCAGTCAGGAAAATCCCTGACGTTCCACACAGGCAAAGGGATTACGCGGCTTCAGACGTTTCAAAGCTGCTGCAAAAAGGAGCCATCCAGCATGTCCCCTCAGACCAGATCAGATTAGGGACTTGCTCAAGATTCTTTTTGGTGCCGAAAAGAACAGGGGACCTGAGACCCATATTGGATCTCAGCCGATTGAACAACCATGTACAAAAGTCCAAGTTCCGTATGGTCACATTGCAGTCAATTCTCCCATTGTTGGATGCTTACTACCATATCAAAATGGACAGGGCATCCAGGAGTCACCTACGCTTCCGGCTGGGAGCCAGTCATTTTCAGTTTCGAGCCCTGCCCTTTAGTCTCACCACAGCCCCCAGGGTGTTCACCAAATGTATGGCGGTGGTGATGGCTCACCTGAGATGTCAAGGATTCCAAGTGTTTCCTTATCTGGACGACTGGCTCCTCACTGCCACCACCAGGCATCTACTAGTTCAGACCAAGGGCACCACCATCACTCTGTCAACAGTTAGGCATAACATTGAACTGGAAAAAATCTACCTTGTTGCCCTCACAGCGTGTCATTTTTATAGGTGCAGAACTAGACACCGATCAAATGCGGGCGTTTCTACCACAGGAAAGAATCAGAGTATTACAGCAACAAGTTCGCGCCCTGCTCCCGCTGAGAAGTGCGAAGGCAAGATGGGTTCTCCAACTCCTGGGGACTATGGCTGAGACAATTGTTAGTCCCTCTAGCAAGATTACATATGAGGCTCCTTCAGTGGCTCCACTTTGCTCAGTGGTCTCTCCAAAGGCTTCCACTTTCCCACCCTATTCTACTCACGGATAGGTGCAAACAGGATCTCGTTGGTGGCTTTGCACCAACAATCTGGACAGGGGGAAACCCTTCGTTCCGCCACCCCCAATTGCCACGGTGTCCACGGACGCCTCCCAGGTTGGGGGGGGGGGCATTATCTAGGCAAGACAGTCCAAGGCACGTGGCAAGAGCACGAGATACATTTGTATATCAACGTCCTGGAGATGAGAGCGGTGCTACTTGCGTTGCAGGCACTTCAGAGCTTTCTCCCTCTCAGGACTTTTGCAATCCACTCGGACAATGTCAGTGGTGTGGTATCTGAACAAGCAGGGAGGAACCAAGTCATATCCCCTGTGCAGAGAGGCCATGTGAGTGTGGCAGTGGGCAGTGTCTTCCCAACGTTTTCTGGTGGCAACGCACATTCCGGGGAAGTCCAATGTGATCGCAGACTGGCTCAGCAGAGCTATTCTGATGCCTTACAAGTGGTCCCTGAACCGTCTAGTTGCGGAAAGGATCTTCCGCAGATGGGGTCAGCCTTGCTGCGACCTTTTTGCCAGCCCTCTCAGTGCCAAATGCAGCAGCTACTTAACGTTGATCTCCCCTCAGGGGGAGTCATCCAGGGACGCTCTAGTCCACAATTGGCCCTCCGCTCTGCTATATGCTTTTCCTCCAATTCCCTTGCTGTCAAAAGTGATTCAGAAAGCACAATCCTTGGGAAGCAGAATGATTCTGATTGCCTCACACTGGCCTCGTCAGGTTTGGTTCCCTTTTCTCCATCCCTACATCTTAGACGCGCCTTGGATTCTGGACCCACAACCAGATTTACTGACGCACATGTCAGGGCAGCTATATCCCTCTCCCTCCGGTTGACAGCCTGGCTACTCCACTTCCGTCATTAGTTAGGCTTCATAATTTTTCACCGGAGGTAGTTCATATTATATCTTCCTCTCATAAGTCCTATACTGGGAAGGTTTATTTCAGCAAATGGAAGAGATTTTCAATCTGGGCTCATACCCAAGGGATTGACCCTTACACAGCTCCAGTTGCTTCTGTTTTGGAGTTCTTGTCTATGCTTTTTCGTCAGGGCTCAGCATCCACCACTATAAAAGTCCAATTGGTGGCTATTTCTAACTTTCATGTTGCTAATGAGCCTAGTCTGTTGGCTCACAGACTCTGTAAGGCTTTCCTGAAGGGCACTCTGTTACTTCGTCTTCCTGTTTCAGAACCTATCATGCCTTGGGATTTTAACTTTGTTCTACAGGCTCTTACTTCACCACCCTTTGAACCTGCAGCTACTTGTGATTTAAAATTCTTGACCTGGAAGACTGTCTTTTTAGTAGCCATCACATCAGCCAGACACATCAGAGATTCAAGCTCTTTCTATAAAACCCCCATACTTGATTTTTCATAAGGACAGGGTTTCTCTCAGACCGAACCCTTCCTTTCTTCCCAAAGTGGCATCTGTCACTAATCTTAATCTATTGAGTTGCCAGTGTTTTTTCCCCAGTTCTCAAACAAGGCAGAATTTAAATTCCATCAGTTGGATGTACACAGACAATTACGTTTTTATCTGCACAGAACCAAAGATCTCAGAAAATGTGATCAGTTGTCTGCTTCCTTTTCGGAAAACAGAATTGGGTCTCCTGTCTCCAAAATCACTCTGTCCAGATAGATACCCAGTTTCATCTCTTTCATTTATTCTTCAGGGGGGTAAAGATCTACCGTTCCCGGTCAAGGTTCACTCTACTTGGTCTGTATCTACATCTACAGCCTATCAGGCCAGATTGTCTATGGATGATATTTGTGCTGCAGCTACTTGGGCATCTCCTCACACTTTTGTTACTCATTACAAGTTGGACATGGTATCTAGGGGCAGGTCTTCCTTTGGTTCTACAGTGCTCAGGAGTATTTTCCACTGAGCCTCCCAGGATTTAGGTGCTGGGGACGCTGTCCCACGGGTAAGAATGTAGGCGAGATTGGACTACATAACATCAAGAAGTTATGTACTCACCATAATGTTCGATGTATGTAGTCCATCTCGCCTCACATTCTTACTTAGCCCCCACCACCTTCCCCCTTCTTGGAGGATCTGGAGGTTAGGACTGGTTTTCAGAACTCCCTTCACTCTTGGTTTGTTCTTTCTTTTCTTGGGTGTTGTTATGCATGGAGTTTGAGTGTTGGTGTTCGCAGCAAACTAGATCTGGGAATACAGAGCAATGCAGCATGGGATACCATCTTAGCCCAGCCAATAGAAAGACTTCGAGCTAGAAAAGTTTAGCCGAGTCGGAGCCGATATTCGGCTCAGAACCCACAGGTAAGAATGTGAGGCGAGATGGACTACATACATTGAATGTTATGGTGAGTACATAACTTCTTGTTCACAGCCATCCAGGGACTCCGAGTCAGCAGGCTGAGCCACTTAGGGGAGGGGAGACTCCTGTCCTGGACACTCACCCCTCTTCAGATGGACCGGCCTTCCAGCTAATGGAGAAGGCTTTGGCGTCTGCTGGTGATCCTGTGCTGTCAATCTCCCTGCCCTCCTCTGGACCGCAATGTACATAAGTCGCTCCTGGCGGACACCGGGCGCAAGGGCCTCAGGATATACTCCCACAGGAAACCCCTTTTGCGTTGTCTTCCCCAGCTTCTCCCTCTGAGGAAGTTTATCGAAAAAGCTCGTGCAAGAGGAAGCACATGGACTCCACAGAGGAGTCCCTTACCGAAGACGTAGACTTTGATGATGAGGAAGGGTCCCCTCGTTCACCCTCTGAGGGGTCCTTTGGTGATATTCTCAAAATTCTTAGAGAGGTGACTGGCAGCCCTCGAACCCGACCTCTGAAGAGTCTGTGTTCCTGCAGGCCTTTCGCGCCCACCCCCCTACCTCCTGGGTTACTCCACCTGTTGAAGAACTGGTCCGGCTCATCGTGCAGCATGCGTGGAAGGCTCCTGACACCGTTGAGGCCATTCCCCGGAGACCAGATTAAATTTGGTCCCCTCCTGCTACTGACCCTCATTGGTCCAAAGGTCTTCCTGTAGATGCTTTGGTGGTAGCAGCCACAACTAAGAAAGACCTGGCAGAAGAAGAAAGCCAGACTGTCCATCCGCCCAACAAAAAGTCCCGGGCTGTGGACAGAATATGGAAGCGTACTTTTGCATCAGCGACCTTTGCAATCAGGTCCCTGAACTATATGGCACACTTTTACCAGGCTTCAAAGAGATTTAATTTCTGCGCTGTCTGAAACTTTGGCTGGTGTCGTGTCTGATGAGGTCCGTGACAAAGTGGCCTGTCAGCTGTCCACCATTGAATCGATATCTAACTCCTCCATGCGCTTGATATCTCACGCATCAGAAGGAGCAGATAGAGCGGTGAGTTCAGGTGTTGTTCTGAGACGACACACCTGGATGCTGTTATGTAATTTTGCGGAACCCTTCAAGGCTTCCTTTCTCAATGCTCCTGTCGAAGCCTCTTCATTGTTTGGACGCAAGGTTATAAGCACACTGGCCAGATGTGAACAGGACGGTAAGACCCTTTCTGCTGTGGGTGTCCATTATTCTTCCCCTCAACGGGCTTTCTCCAGAAACCAGAAGAGTCTGAAGATATGTTACAAAAAGTCTCAGGGTTCTTTCCGTGACACATAGGCCGAGTTCTGTCCTAGAGGCAGAGGGGGAAACTCACAGGGAAGACGCCCTTTTCGGGGCAGAGGAGGTCTGCGTAACCAGGGTTCCAGGGACTCTTCCTGGCCAATCCTACCAGTGCTCCTGAAGTGCGGCCCAACTGCTTTCCTCTGGAGGTGGTTGGGGGTCATTTCTCTTTGTACCCTTATGCCTGGCTAACCATCACCACCGATTATTGGGTACAAAGGATAATAACCAGAGGTTATCATATTCCCTTCGATCTTTGTCCTGCGTCCCTAGCAAACTTATCCGACGTTCCACCCAGTCAAAGGGAAGAAGCAGCATTAGAGATATCAAAGCTGCTAAGAAAGAGAGTCTTCCAAATAGTCTCTCCAGACCAGATAGGATCCAGATTCTTCTCAATATTATTTTTGGTGCCAAAGAAAACCGGGGACTGGAGACCAATTTTGGATCTCAGTGTATTGAACAAGTTTGTAAGAGTACAAAAATTCCAAATGGTCGCAATATAGTCTATCCTCCCGCTTTTGGAAAAAAAACGATTGGATGTGCTTGATAGATCCTCAAGATACATACTATCACATAAAAGTGAGCAGGTCATCAAGATTTCTGTGCTTCCATATGGGAGCCAGTCACTACCAATTCAGAGTACTGCCCTTTGGACTCTCTACAGCCCCCAGAGTGTTCACAAAGTTCATGGCAGTCATCACAGGTCACTTGTGACTACAAGGATTCTAGGTGTTTCCATACCTAGACGACTGGCTCATCTCCACCCCCATCAGACATCTATTGGAAGAAGCCCTGGTATACTCTCTCCTTACTGCAGAAAGGCTAGGCATAACCATAAACTGGCAAAAATCCAATCTCACCCCATCTCAGTCCACAAAATACATAGGGGTCATCTTGGATACAAAGAATTGCAGAGCAACCATTCCAGAGCACAGAATTCTAAGGATAAAGCAACAACTGATCCCAATCCTTTCAAGGGAGAAATCCACAGCTCACTCTGTCCTACAGCTGTTGGGTTCCATGGCAGCCTCCATCACCATTGTCCCCCTGACCAGGTTTCACATGAGGCTTCTACAATGGCTACTGCTCACCCAATGGTATCCTTTTCAGTATCCTCTTTCAGCCAAGATTCGGGTAACTTACAGGTGCAAACAGGATAAATTGGTAGATGACCCACAACCCGTCACAATGGTCTTGCCCCTTCTCCCAACAGCCCAAGGCTGCAGTGACCACGGACACCTCCCTGAAGGGGTGGGGGTGGCTATGTCAGGGGCAGACAGTCCAAGGTACTTCGTCCGAAATGGAGGCCCATCTGCATGTAAATGTTCTAGAGCTGAGGGCGGTGCTTTTAGCGTTGCAAGCATTCCATCCCCTGCTGCCATCTGGGACTATTGCAGTACAATCATACAACATGGCGGTGGTCTGGTACATCAGTAAACAGGGCGGAACCAAATCTTACCCACTCTGTTGAGAGGCCATGAGGATATGGCAATGGGCGATGGCTACCAGCTGTTTTCTTCTAGAAATGCACAATCTGAAGTAGGAACTTCATTTGTCTGCAACCTTTGGGATACGGATCCGAGCCTGCAACTTTTACCACAGCATAGATCCAAGCTCCTAGCCCCTCCCTTTACCCATAGTCCCCTGCCAACCCTAACTGACCCCAGATCTAGTTTGCTGCGCTTCAAGCCTACAAGCTGGATTTCAAGCTCCTGGCAGTTCAAAGTATTTGTGAGAAAAACTTAAGAATTTCTGTACCTTCTCTTGTGTGATTGTGTAAGTTTGTTTAGGTTCCCTCTTAGATATCTTTTTTTGTAAAATTTTTCCTCCCTACCCTCGCTGGTTCGTAGTGTGTGTTTGTGGTGTGTGTAGGGGCCTAGTGAGTGTGTTTTTCAGTTCAACATGTCGGAGGCCCCTAAAGCCATCTTTTCAAAATGCACCGAGTGTGGCCATAAGCTTTCACTGGCGGATGGCCACACCCGGTGCATTAGGTGTCTTGGGGTTGAACACCTCTCTTCGGGATGCACGATTTGTGCAGCGTTCAACCCCAGGGCACTTAAAGACCGGAGGTCGAAGCTGATTCTGGCGGGCCTTTTGCCCCCGGCCTCGGCCCTGGCCTCTGGTTCTTTAGTGGCCGCTACCCGGCCCTCGGTGGTAGCCACTCCTGCCTCCCTCCGGTCGGGACTCAACCTCCCGTTTTGGCTCCGGAGGAGAGGGAGGCTGGAAAAACCAAAAGGAAGGAGAAGCACCATAAGCGGCGGGCCGAGGACTCTTCCTCGGCCCCGCCCGCCAAGCGGGCTTCTCCATCCAGGATTTCTGGATCGCCTCCTCCTCCTCGGCTCCGGTCCCCTTGTTTTTCACTGGGGCCTGGGGAGGAGGCAACCCGGTCCCCGTCGAGGTCATCGAGGCGTCACTCTAGGTCTGCCTCGGTGGCCTCGTCGAGGTCCACATTTAGTATGTCAGATGCAGACATGGACAGGATGATGAGGAGATTCATCCAGGCCCAGCTGCAGATGGGAGTGCTCTTGCCTCCCCCCCCCCCTTCGGGGGGGAGCTCGACCCCATTTTTTGCACCAGTTGCTCCTTCTCTGTCCCGGGTTCGGAGCATTCGGAGCCGAGCTGCGTCGGATCCAGGGGTGTGTCGGAGCCGACAGTACTAGTCACTTCGGCTCCGACTGGTCCCTCGAGTTTGTCGGATCCGACCTCTCGGAGCCGTGGGCGGAGCTTTGGATCCGAGGGACCTTGTGTGACTTCGGCTCCGTCCCGGTCGGAGCACACGGGTCCTTCGGATCCGATGGTCTCTGCCGGATCCGTCCCGCTGGATCCAGTGGGAGCCGACTCGAGCCTATCGAGTAGCTCCCCCTCGGCTTTCGCGGTGGTGGAGAGGGCACTGTTGAGTGCATCCGGACCCCCGGTCCTGGCTTCGGCTCCTCCCTGCACTCCCTCTCAGCTGGTCCGGGCTCCCATCACCCGGCCTTCGGGACAGCCTGCTTCAGCGTCTCTGGGTGTTCCTACAGAACGTGATATTGCTGGTGAGTCTTCCTCGGACAGCCCCCCCGAAGAGGTTCCTCACAAAGCCAAGTGTAAGAGGAGGCACATGGACTCCCCTGAGTCCCTTACCGAAGATACGGACTTAGATGAAGGGGAAGGCTCCCCAAGGTCACCCCCCCCCCCGAGGATGTCTCCTTTGGATACATCATGGAGATGCTCAGGATTAGGGGAGGGTGGTCTGCCCCAAGGCTTCCTCCGATGAGTCCGTATTCCTAGAGGAGTTCGAAGCAGGGCCATCTACCTCTTGGGTGTCCCCTCCCTTCGACCTCCTGGTGGACCTTATTTCCACTAGGGGTTGGAAGGAGCCGGACACTGTAGAGCCAGTCCCCAAGTGCCCGGATAGAATCCTGAGTCCCCCTGCTGAAAGAACCCACTGGAGCAGAGGTACCCCCATGGATGCCATGTTGGTGGTGGTGGCCACCAAGAGAGAGCTGGCTCAGGAGAGCTCTGCGGTCCACCCGCCGAGTAAGGACTCTCAAGCGATGGACCGCCTGGGGAAGCTGGTCTTTAGTTCAGCAACCTTCTCCATGAGAGCGCTGAACTATATGGCACACGTCATCCAGATGCAGCGGGATCTAATAAAAGAATACGCTGCATCCCCCCCAGAGTCCATGTCGGAAGGGGACAAGCAACTGTACTCCTCCCGAATGTCTACTCTACGTTCAGTTTCTAACACCTCTATGCGGCTCTTGTCACACGCCACTGAAGGAGCCGCTAGAGCCGGCGGAGCCGGCCTGGTAATCAGGCGTCAGGCCTGGCTCCGACACTGTGACTTCTCGGAACCCTTTAAGGCGTCATTCGCGAATGCCCCCTTTGGTTCTGCACTTTTTGGCAAAACCGTTCGCGACACTTTAGTCCAGAGCGAGAAAGACGGGGAGACGTTGTCTGCCGTCGGAGTCCGCTTCTCTGCTCCCCAGAGGTCCTTTTCTAAGAACCAAAAGGGTCAGAAGAAGATGTGGTTCTGAAAATCGCATCAGTCCCAGTCTGCTCCGGACAACCAGTCCTCTCGTGGCAGAGGAGGACAGGGAGGACGCCGCCCAAGAGGCAGAGGGGGTCCCAGAAACTTTGGGTCCAGAGAACCATTCTCTGAGAGGCCCACGCAGAACCCCTGAGGGGTTGCCCGGCTGCTCCACTCTGGAGGCAGTCGGGGGGCGTCTTTCGAAGCACCTAGCAATGTGGGAGTCCATAACAACAGATCGCTGGGTGCTTCGCATCATATCCAGAAGTTACCAAATTCCCTTTATTGTAACCCCCAAAACCAAAAACCTCCCCGACGTACCACCCAATCAAAGGGAAGCAGCTGCTACAGAAATTCATCAGCTTTTGCAAAAAAGAGCCATCCAACCCGTCCCCCCAGATCAGTTCGGATCGGGGTTTTACTCCAGGTTCTTTCTGGTGCCAAAAAAGACGGGGGACTTGAGACCCATTCTCGATCTCTCTCTCTCTCTCTCTCTCTCTCTCTCCTGAACCTGGCAGTTCCCAAAGAAAAGTCCGAATGGTCACTTTACAATATATTCTCCCCCTATTATGGGAGAACGATCGGATGTGCTCGATAGACCTCAAGGATGCGTACTACCACATCCTAGTGGACAGACGCTCCAGGAGGTTCCTCCGCTTCCGGCTGGGAGCCAGTCACTTTCAGTTCAGGGCCCTTCCCTTCGGTCTCACCTCAGCCCCCAGGGTGTTCACCAAAGTCTTGGCGGTCATAGCGGCCCACCTGAGGCTTCAGGGAATTCAGGTCTTTCCGTACCTGGACGACTGGCTCCTCATCGCCCCAACAAGGCATCTGCTCTGTTCAGGCAGGGATTATTTCCTCGACCTTGCTCCACGTCTAGGGTTAACTATCAACATGACCAAATCCTCTCTAGTCCCCTCACAGGTAATAGATTTCATAGGGGCGAGATTGGATTCCAGGATAATGCTTGCCTTCCTGACTCCCAATCGGCTTCAGAACCTGAGGTTGCATGTCAAGGCCATTCTCATACTTCCTACTCCACCTGCGGAATTGATCCTGAGGGCTCTAGGGTCCATGGCGGCAGCTATTCCTCTACTGCCCCTAGCCCGCCTGAATATGAGGGTCCTGCAGTGGACCCTCCAAGTACAATGGTCCCTGTCTCGCAACCCCCTGTCCCATCCTATTCCCCTAAGCAGGGCTTGCAGAGGATCGCTCATGTGGTGGCTCCGGTCCCCGAGTCTCCACACGGGACGACCATTCTCGATGCCTTCCCCTGTCGCCACAGTGACCACGGACGCCTCTCGCCTGGGGTGGGGGGGCACTATTCAGGCAGAACGGTCCAAGGCACGTGGAACGACACAGAGACCTCTTTGCATATCAATGTCCTAGAGATGAGGGCGATGCTTTTGATGTTGCAGGCACTTCACAGCCTTCTACCGATTGGGACAATTGCAGTACAAACGGACAACATGTCAGTTGTCTGGTACATCAACAAACAGGCGGGAACCAGGTCTTATCCCCTTTGTCGCGAGGCCATGAGAGTGTGGGAATGGGCGATTTCCACCAACCGCTTTCTTATTGCAACGCACATTCCGGGACTGTCCAACATCCTAGCAGACAGGCTCAGTCGTTCGATTCCGACTCCGTACGAATGGTCTCTCAATCCTCTAGTAGCGAAACAAATATTTTCCCTATGGGGGCAACCCTGTTGCGATCTTTTTGCCTCTCCTTCAAATACCAAATGCAACAGTTACTTCGCTCTAATCCCCCCTCAGGGGGAGTCCCCGAGAGACTCTCTAGTACATGCTTGGCCTCCCGGTCTCCTTTACGCTTATCCTCTTTTGCCCATGATGCTGAAACTCCTACAGAAAGCCAGTCAGCTGGGGAGCAAAATGATCCTCATTGCCCCATTCTGGCCTCGTCAAACATGGTTTCCCATACCTGTGGTCTCACCTAATTCATCCACCATGGATTCTGGATCCACTCCCGGATCTCATTACCCACCCTCTGGGTCTCCCGGCCCCCAACCTCAAGCTGACTGCTTGGTTGCTCCAGTTCCACTCCTGATTAGGACTCCCGGAATCTCCTCACCAGTCAAAGCCATCCTAGTAGCAGCACATAAACCTTCCACCAGAAGAGTCTACCGAAGCAAGTGGAAACGTTTCTCCATCTGGGCGGAGCACCATCACTTAGATCCTTTCACTGCGCCTCTTACGTCGGTTTTGGATTTCTTAACTACCCTTTTTCATCAAGGGGCTAGCTGCTCTACAGTCAAGGTACAACTGGCAGCGATTTCACATTATCGTGTAGGGCATGAATCGGGCCCTCTAATGACTTCCAAGCTTTGTAAAGCTTTCCTCAAGGGTACCTTCCTTCTCAGACCTCCGGTCAGGGAGGTAGTACCCCCATGGGATTTGTCTTTGGTTCTCCAAGCCTTGACTAGCCCCCCCTTTCGAGCCGGCGGCCACGGTTGATCTTAATTATCTCTCTTGGAAGACGGCCTTCTTAGTGGCCATTACTTCAGCTAAAAGGGTCTCTGAACTTCAGGCTCTATGTGTTAAACTGCTGTATTTATCCTTCCATCCAGATAGTTTACCTCAGGATCAATCCGTCCTTTCTGCCTAAGGTGTCTTCGGAAGCTAATATTAATCAATCTATTAATCTTCTCGTGTTCTTTCCCCATTACCAGAACGAAGGAGAATATAAACTGTATTCCTTGGATGTGCACAGACAATTACGTTTTTATACTCATCGAACTGCGGGTCATAGCCAATCTGACCAGTTGTTTGTCTCCTTTGCCAAAACAAGTTTAGGCAAGTCAATTTCTAAAGTGACACTATCACGGTGGATAGCTAGTTGTATCCTCTTAGCGTATCAGAGTTCGGGAAGGCCTGCACCTCAGGGAGTCCGAGCTCATTCTACTAGGGCCGTCGCTGCTTCGGCGGCTTTTAAATCTAGGGTTCCCCTAGATGATATTTGTTCCGCAGCCACTTGGGCCACATCTCATACCTTTATCAGCCATTACAAACTGGATGTTGTCTCCAGAGGTAGGGCGTCCTTTTTCTCTGCAGTGCTCCGGAATGTTCTTCCATAAAGGCCACCCAGGATTCAGGTAGCTGGGGACTCTGTCCCAAAGGTTGCTGACAAATGAAGTTCCTACTTCAGATTAAGAAGTTATGTACTCACCATAACGTTCCATCTGAGTAGGTATCTTCATTTGTCTGCAACCATCCCCCCCTCCTCCCCCCCTGACCTATATGATCTGTCTTGGATAAGCCCCTTCCGGGGCACAATAGCATTGCTTATATCGGGCAAACTTGATCTGAGGTCAGTTAGGGTTGGCAGGGGATTATGGGTAAAGGGAGGAGCTAGGAGCGTGGATCTATGCTGTGGTAAAAGTTGCCGGCTCGGATCCGAGATCGGATCCGTATCCCAAAGGTTGCAGACAAATGAAGATATCTACTCAGATGGAACGTTATGGTGAGTACATAACTTCTTATTCCCGGTAGTTCCAATGTGATAGCAGACAGACTCAGCAGGTGCATTCTGCAACCTCACGAGTGGTTCCTGAATCCCTTGATAGCGGTGGAGATCTTCAACCGCTGGAGTCTTCCTTGCTGCGACCTCTTTGCGTCCCCGACCAACTACAAATGCAGCAACTACTTCGCCCTGATTCCTCCTCCGGGACAGTCACCCAGGGACACTCTAGTCCACGATTGGCCCTCGGGTCTACTTTATGCATTTCCACCTCTCCCCCTCATTACCCAGTTTCTGAAGAAAACCCGCCGGTTGAAGAGCAAAGTGATCCTCATAGCACCATATTGGCCTAGTCAGATTTGGTTCCCCTTCCTTTGTCCTCACCTGCTAGATCAACCGTGGATTCTCTATCCAACCCCGGGGTTGATCTCCCATCAGCAGAATCTGATTCACCCCAACTTGGACAGCCTGAAGCTCACAGCTTGGCTCCTCCAATTCCCTTGATTGCCAGGCAGAATGATCTTTCTTAACCAGTACGTGACATTATTATTGTATCTCATAAGTCTTCCACCAGAATTACTTATCTAAGCAAGTGGAAAAGATTTACCTTTTGGCTGAAAGAAAAGCAGGTAGATCCCCTTTCAGCACCAGTGTCAATAGTACTGGAGTATCTAACCGACCTATTTCAATCTGGTCTATCGGCCTCTACCATTAGAGTTCATTTGGCTGCAATATCTAATTTCCATGAGGGTGTCCAAGACTCCTCTTTTATGTCACACAAATTATGCAAGACTTTCTTCATAAAAGGTGTAAATCATCTAAAACCCCCTTTTAGAGAACCTATTCAACCATGGGACCAGTTCTACAAGCTTTGACAATGCCACCTTTCGAACCAGCTTCTTCTTGCGACCTCAAATACTTGTCATGGAAAACCTTGCTTTTGGTCGCCACTACTTCTGCCAGACGCATCTCTGAGCTTCAAGCCTTATGCATCAAGAGTCCATATTTGATTTTTCATAGAGACAGTCTCATTTAGAACTAATCCTTCCTTTCTGCCAAAAGTGATCTCTGAAATGTCCATTAATCAAACCATTGAATTGCCAGATGTTCTTCGTGTTTCACTGTTGCAGTCATTACATTTGGGTAGTCCTGCTGGCAGGTTGCCCTCAGTCGGCCTTAATTCCAAAGTCCTGGGTCCTGCGTTGGCTGCTGTCGCCCCCTCCCTGACGTCAGGTCATCAGGGGTATAAAAGATGCGGCCGACGCCATTTTCTTTAGTCTCCTGCTGTGCGGTGCCCAAAGCAGAAGCAGTTCGCAAGTGCCGGTCGGCCTACTCCTGAGATTTTCGAGTTTGAATTTCAGATCCGAAGTCTTCTATAAAGCTAAGTACCCCGTTGGGAACCTTTTTTCTTGCTCCAGACCGATGTCAGAAAAAGTTAATAGTTGTATTTCTTCTGGGAAGCAAATACCTCATAAGAACTTTCATTCTTACTGTATTCCTTGCCTAGACCCTGACCATAACGTGCCAGGTTGTCGGTTTTGTGCTAGATTTAACCAACGCACTATTAAGCGTTGGTATGATTTTGCATTAAACTACTTTGGATGCAGGTTTAATTGTCCAGAAATGTCATTGGAAAGCCATCCGACTACCGGAGTTCCCAAAAAACGCAAAGAAAAAGACAGCCGAGGCCCAAAACCACTGACGAAGCTTCTCCTAAGCCAGTCGCCAGTTCACCGGTTCTCAGTGAGGTGCTTTCGCAGCCCCTGATGCCAGCTACTTTAGAGTCGCAGGCCGCTACCGACTCCCACGTGGAGTCGGCTATGCCGCTGGCAACTCAAGGTATTGGAACCTCGGACGCTATTCCTTCTGATGGGTTCGGAGCCGCTGAGCAGGCACCGGCTTCTGAGTGTGTATTCAGACCTAAACATCCATACATTAAACCGACTTCAAAGGCAAAGACTAAAGCACCTTCAAAGGCAAAGAAGCAAACTCAAGGGCCACGTGGACAGGCCTCCATGCCCAAAAAGCAGATGCTCAAAATGTCCGAAGACTTGATTATCTTGATCAGGGGTTCCCGTCCCCCTCCTGATCAGAGGCCTAGGCAAGAGACTGACTATGAATCTTCAGATCAGGTATCCATTTCTTCTGATAAAGAATATTCTTTTACTCCTGTGAGGATTCTGATGCTGAAGAATCTATACCTTCAGCTTCTCCTCCGGAGGACTATTCTTTTGGGGAAACCTTACATACCATGAGGGAGCATTTCCACTGGGAGAGCCAAGATTTTTCAGAATCTAAAAAGAGGCTCAGGGATTTCCTGATGTTCATTGCGTTACACTGCTGCAGTCATTACACTTGGGTTATCCTGCCGTCAGGCGGTTCCCCAGTCGGCCTGAGTTCCAAAGTCCTGGTCCGGCGTCGGTTGCTGTCGCCTCCTCCCTGACGTCAGTGCGACAGGGGTATATAAGATGCAGCCGACACATTTTCTTCAGTCTTTCTTGCCGCGCGGTGCCCGAAGCAGAAGCAGTTCGCAAGTGCCGGTCGGCCGACTCCTGAGATTTTCATTCCGAATCCAGAACCAAAGTCTTCTACAAAGCTAGGTACCCCGTTGGGGAAACTTTTTCTTGCCTCAGACCGATGTCAGTAAAAGTTAATAACTGTATTTCTTGTGGAAAGCAAATACCTCATAAGGATTTCCATTCCTATTGTATCCCATGCCTAGGCCCAGACCACAATGTCACTAGTTGTCAGTTTTGTGCTAGGTTTAACAAGCGTACTATTAAACGTCTGATTTTGCCCGACATTATTTTGGCAGAAAATTCAATTACACCATGCCGTCGGAACTTCCGACGACCGGAATACATAAAAAGTGCAAAGACAAGGACAGGCATCCGAGGCCCAAAACTGATGACGAGACCTCTTCTAGGCCTGTCGCCGATTCTCCGGTTTTCAGCGAGGCGCCTTTGCAGCCCCTGACGACCGCTTCCACAGAACCACAGACCGCCTCTGACTCCCACGTGGAGCTGGCTGGGCCTTCGGGCGCACAAGTTTTTCAGCCTACCGAAACTAACCCTTCAGAGGGAACCTAAGTAGCTGAGCAATCCACAGCTTCAGAGGGTATTTTCAGAATTACTCAGTTAACCATTAAACCCTCTGCTAAGTCTAAGCCCCCCCCAAAAACAAAGAAACAGATGCAGCATTCTCCAGGACAGGCCTCCATGCCTAAGAAACAAATGCTCAAAATGGCCGAAGACCTAATCACCCTGATCAGGGGTCCCATCCCCCAGCTGATAAAAGGCCCAGACAGGATGCAGACTATGAATCTTCCGACCAGGTGTCCATTTCATTTCTTCGGATTCATCCTCAGACCTAGAATATTCTTTACCCCCTTATGAGGATTCTGATGCTGAGGAATCAATTCCATCAATCTCTTCGCCGCCTGAGGACTACTCCTTTGGGGAGACCTAATATACCATGAGGGAGCATTTCCATTGGGAAGGCCAGGATTATTCAGAATCCAAGAAAAGGCTCCGAGACTTCCTTTTATTACCTCAGCACAGACCCCTTGCTATTGCGCCAGTGTTAGATATTGTGGATGATGTGTATACTGAATCCAGCTTAAATCCTGACTCTTTACCTCCAACCCCAGTTAAACCTGATAGATACTACAGAGAGTCCCTGACTCTCACAAATTTCTGTATAAAAGCCCTGTTGCTGACCCTGAAACTATTTCTCAGGGACCCAAAGGGATTAAGGCCTCATCAGCAAAAAACCCAGTTCCCTCTGACAGAGATTCCATAGCATTAGACAGATGGGGAAAGAAGGTATATACGTCTGCAGCTTTAGCAATGAGAGCTTTAAATTGCCAGTTTCACATGCTAAAATATCAGTAATTTTTGATGTCTCAGTTGAAACAAAAGATGCTTCCAGATTCAGATCCTCCTAATTTTAAAGAATTGCAGGATTTATTGCATGCAGCTGAACAAGTGGGAAAACGTACTTTGCAATGTGGTTTTGATTCCTTAGAGGCCTCCTATAGAGCAGCAGTTACAAGCTCTGTCATTAGAAGACATGCTTGGTTAAAAGAACATACGTTACCAGATCATGTTAAGGCAAAATTATTGGATGCACCTTTGCAGCGTGATGTGTTGTTTGGAGTTAAGGCAGAAGATGAGGATAAGGCAAAATCTGTGCAAACTGTGAAGGATTTCTTACAGGTTCAGCCTCCTCGTTTTAGCAGAAATTGGCCAACAAAGAATTGGTCCTTTCCAGTCACAGACAAACCTCAAAGGGGCAGATACAGACGTCCAAGAGGTAGAGGTCAAACACAAGGTCCTTACAGGCCTCGACAATAGGGTACACCAGGCCAGAAAGAAGGGGAAGACAGGCCCCAACCATATAAAAAGCAGCCTCAATGACTTCCCACTACAGCTGCCAAACAGCTCTCTCTTGGCAGCCCCCTTAGGAGGAAAACTGGCACTTTTCTATCACAATTGGCATTGCATCACCAAAGACAAATGGGTTCTCAACATTGTATCTCAAGGTTACAGGTTCCACTTTCGCACTCTGCCAAGGTTAAAAGGAATGCCAAATTTGCCACCAAATCAATGGGCAGAGGCTCAAAAACAAATTACAGCACTCATGGGACATGAGAGCTATGCTATTCAAAAGGTACCACCACAGGAGCAAGGACAAGGATTTTACTCAAGACTCTTTCTGGTTCCCAGAAAGGACAAAGCCTGGAGACCCATTCTGGATCTTTCTTCTCTAAACACTTACCTGGATATTCCGAAATTCAAAATGTTGACACTACAGCAGCTTCTTCCCATGCTGGGCAGGAAAGCTTGGCTCGTGACTTTGGACCTCAAGGAGGCATACCTGCATGTCCCTATGAGACAAAATTGCAGATGATACCTCAGATTCATAGCTGGTTCAATGCACTATCAATTCTCTGCACTGCCCTTTGGCTTATCTACTGCGCCCAGGGTCTTCACAAAGTGCCTGGCACCAGTAATTGCATTTTGCAGACAAAAAGAAATTCAAATTTATCTGTACCTGGATGACTGCCTGATTCAAGCAGAGAGCAAGGCCATTCTTCTAAAGCATCTGGCGTTCGTAAAAAAGTTAAGTTGCCTGGGGTACACAGTAAATGAAAAGAAATCAAAACTAGTGCCCTCACAAGAGATAATATTCCTGGGTGCCAGCTTGAACACAACGGCCCAGATGGCTTCTCACGCCAGACAAGCAAGGACAACTGACTCAATACTTTCAATTGATGGCAACAAAGACCCAAGTTCCTGCAAGAAAAATTCTGCAGGCCTTGGGCTACATGGCATCTTGCAACTACTAATTCCATATGAGGAAACTACAATGGTACCTAAAGAGTGTATGTTCTCAACACTGTTAAAGTTTGGAAACAGTTATACCACTAATTCCTTGCCTTCAACAGGAGTTTCGATGGTGGGCTCAAGCTTGTCACCTCAACAAGGGACAGCCTTTTACTCAACCCGCAGCCAGGCAAACACTGACAACAGATGCATCGGATTACGCCTGGGGAGCACACATGGTAGGAAAATGTATTCAGGGCGAGTGGCTCGTAGAGCAAAGACATCTTCACATCAATCAAAAAGAGATGCTAGCAGTACAAAATGCCCTTATAGCTTTCAAGGACCTGCTGCATCCAGGACAACTACTACTAAAGACAGACAACACCACAGTTATGTGGTACATAAACAAGCAAGGGGGTACACACTCCTACCCCCTCTGCAGACAAGCCATGACCTTGTGGAACACAGCTCTAGACTACCAAGTTCATCTGCAAGCACAATTACTGCCAGGAAAGAAAAACACACTGACAGACGACCTAAGCAGAAACATCATGGATCCCCACGAATGGGAATTGAATCCACACATATTCAGAATAACACAAAAGTGGTGGAGCCCAGACATAGATCTGTTTGCATCCCCAACGAACTGCCAGCTACAGAAATTCTGCTCAAGGAGTTACCATCCACAAGCATGGAAAGTGGATGCCCTCTCATTCAGCTGGAAAAACCTGCAAGTATAAGCTTTCCCACCTTTACCTCTCCTTCTAAAGGTACTCATAAAAGCCAGGTTAGAAGAGCCAAAGATGATCCTGATTGCACCAGACTGGCCACGCCAGCACTGGTACCCAATCTTAAAGAACTTGGCACAAGAAGCACCCTGGATTTTGCCTCATATCCCACATTTGCTGACACAGCACAACAATCAGATACTTCACAGCCAGCTAAAGACCTTAAACCTAGCTGCATGGAAAATTCCTAAGTCAAGCAAGCAATGCCTCTCTCCAAAGCTGTTGTGGATGTCATTCTGGAGGCCAGAAGGCCTAGTACCAGGAAAGCCTATTCGGATAAATGGAAGAGATTCTGTGCCTAGAACCAGACGCACAGCCTTGACCCTCTTTTCCCAAACATTCCTCAGATACTTCAATATTTAACTGAGATGGTGGACAAGGGCCTCTCCTTCTCATCCATCAAGATCCACGCCTCTGCCATTTCTGCTCATTACAAAACGGATCCACCAATTTTCTCTAATCCTTTGCTCAAACAGTATATCAGAGGGGCTAAAAACATAAGACAGGGCACCTACTCCAACTTGGGACCTCAACTTTGTTTTGGAAAAATTAACTTTACCTCCTTTTGAGCCAGCTAGCACAGCAGAATTGAAATATATCTCTCGGGAAAACTGCTCTGCTACTGGCAATAACATCAGCACAAAGAGTTTCAGAATTACAGGCACTAATGGCAGTGGAACCTTTCCTCATTTTCCACCAGGACAGGGTGTCTTTAAGAACTAACCCTACTTTTATGCCAAAGGTGGTATCAAGTGTGACTCTTAACCAAGCTATTCACTTGCCAACTTTTTATCAGAAAACACAGAACAAAGGGGAGAGACTACTACATTCTTTGGACATTCACAGACAGCTACGCTTCTACTTGGACAAGACCAAAGCTTTCAGAAAATCTGAGCAATTACTGGTAGCATATGCTGAAGGAGCACAGGGAAAAACCATTTCAAAACAGACCATTTCAAAATGGATAGGACATTGCATACATTTCTGCTAAACACACCATGGGAAACCTGTACCTAGCAGCATTAGATCTCACTCCACCAGGGCAACAGCCACTTCAACTGCCTACCTGAGAGGAGTACCTACCAAGGATATTTTGGAAGCAGCAACATGGAGTTCTTTGCATACCGTCACCAAGCATTACCATTTGCCTTTATACTCCAAATCTCGAGTTGGCTTCGCCACTGCTGTGCTGCAGGGCCTTATAGCCACCCCTAATGCCTTATAGAACCAGCCACCCTACCTCAGCTTTGGGATTCCACCCAAGTGTAATGACTGCAGCAGTGTAACACGATGAACATAGTACAGTTTTGTACCTACCATAAATGTAGATGTTCGAGTGTAAACACTGCTGCAGTCCAGGTTACCCTCCCTCCTTCCCCTCTTACTTGCTGTTACGTACCTAGGTCTTCTACCCTTTACTTCCTATGGGGAGAATTTGCTGGTAACTGAAAATTGTTGTTTGCTTTTCTTTTGTATACTTTTAGCAATTTGAATTGCCTTCCTGTTTGGGGGCACCTGACATCTGGGGCAAGAAAAACTGGAGAAAATGGCGTCTGCTGCATCTTATATACCCCTGTCGCACTGACGTCAGGGAGGAGGCGACAGCAACCGACACCAGACCAGGACTTTGGAATTCAGGCCGACTGGGGAACCGCCTGACGGCAGGATAACCCAAGTGTAATGACTGCAGCAGTGTTTACACTCGAACATCTACATTTATGGTAGGTACAAAACTGTACTTTTCTACCTCAACACAAGCCACTAGCCATCCCACCTGTGTTAGACATTGTAGATGATGTGTTTTCGGAGTCTAGTCTTACCCCTGACTCCTTACCTCCAGCTCCTGTTAAGCCTGACAGATATTACAGGGTTCCTTACTCACATAAATTCCTTTTTAAAAACCCTGCTGCAGACCCAGAAACTATTTCTCAGGGTCCCCAAAGGAGTTAAGGCTTCCACTGCAAAAAGCCCTACCCCCTCTGACAGGGATTCTAGGGCACTGGATAGATGGGGAAAAAAGGTTTACACATCTGCTACCTTGGCTATAAGGGCCTTAAACTATCAGTTTCATATGCTCAAATATCAGCAACATGTCATGGCATTGCTTAAACAGAAAATGTTAAACTCTGAATGTGCAGAAAACAAGGAAATGCAGGATTTATTGCATGCAGCCAAACAAGTTGGAAGGCATACTTTGCAATGTGGTTTTGATTCTTTAGAGGCCTCCTGCAGGGCCGCAGTTACAGGTTCTGTAATTAGGAGGCATGCTTGGTTAAAGGAACAAAATCTGCCTGATCATGTTAAAAGTTAAATTATTAGATGCACCTTTACAGCATGATACTTTGTTTGGTGTTAAGGCAGAAGAGGTGTTAAAGAAAATGGAGGACAAAGCTAAATCTATGCAAACTGTCAAAGATTTTTTACAAGTACAGCCACCTAGGTTTAGTAGAGTCTGGCCAACAAAGAATTGGTCCTTTCCTGTGTCAGACAGACCTCAAAGGGGCAGACCCATACTCCCTAGATGCAGATCCCAGGCACAAGGTTCATTCCGCTCTAAACAATGGGGGAGCTTCTACCTCCAAAGTTGGAGAAGACAAATCACAACCATTCAGGAAACAGTCCCAATGACTACCCCCTGCCTGCACCAAGCACTTATCTCCTGGCAGCCCCTTTAGGGGGAAAACTAGCACTCTTCTTTCAAAATTGGCACATTATAACCCAAGACAAGTGGGTCTTAAATATCGTGTCACAAGGCTACAAGTTCCATTTCCATACCCTGCCAAAAGCAAACGGCTGGCCAGATCTGCCGAAAAAACAATGGGCAGAGGCACAAAAACAAGTTTCATCCCAAATGGACATGGGGGCCATACAACTAGTACCGGAGCAAGAGCAGGGACAAGGATTTTACTCAAGACTGCATTTGGTACCCAGAAAGGACAAGGCCTTGAGGCCAATACTGGACCTATTTATTTTGAACACATTCCTGGATATTCCAAAATTCAAGATGTTGACTTTGCAGCAGCTTCTGCCCATGCTGGGCAAGAACGCTTGGCTTGTGACTTTAGACATAAGAGGCATACCTGCATGTCCCCATCAGACAAATATGTAGAAGATACCTCAGATTCAAGGCTGGCTCAATGCATTACCAATTCTCTGCACTGCCCTTTGGCTTATCTAGTGCTCCCAGGGTCTTTACTAAGTGCCTGGCACCAGTAATTGCATTCTGCAGACAGAGGCATACAAATGTATCCTTACTTGGAGGACTGTCTAATTCAAGCAGATAACAAGGACATTCTTCTACAGCATCTGGCATTTGTGAAAAGACTTCTAACATGCCCTAGGGTACACAGTCAACGAAAAGAAATCAAAACTAGTACCCTCTCAAGAGGTAATATTCCTGGGTGCAAGCTTAAATACAACTGCCCAGATGGCTTATCTCACGCCAGACAAACAAAGGCAACTGACTACCTATTTCAAAATACTGGTAACAGAGCCCAGTTATCTGCCAGAAAAATTCTGCAGGCTTTGGGCTTCATGGCATCCTGCATCCTACTAATTCCATATGCAAGACTGCATATGAGGAAACTTCAATGGTACCTAGAAAGTGTTTGGACTCAACATTGCCACAGCCTAGAAACTATGATTACTCTCATTCCCTGCCTGCAACAGGAGTTTCGATGGTGGGCACAGGCTTGTCACCAAAACAAGGGACAGCCATTCACATTACCCTTAGCCAGGCAAACACTAACAACGGATGCATCAGATTACGCCTGGGGGGGGCCCACATGGCAGGAAGATGCATTCAGGGCGCATGGACCTCAAACAAAATGCATCTACATATCAATCAAAAAGAGATGTTAACAGTTCAAAATGCCTTGACAGCCTTCAAGGACCTACTACATCCAGGACAACTACTGATAGACGGACAACACCATGGTCATGTGGTATATAAACAAGCAGGGGGGCACTCATTCTTACCCTCTTTGCAGACTGGCCATGACTTTGTGGGATACAGCATTGACTTACCAAGTACTCCTGCAGGCACAATTCCTGCCAGGAAGGAAAAATACTCTGGCAGACGACCTAAGCAGAACCCTCATGGATCCCCACGGGTGGCACCTGGATCCACAAGCCTTCAGCATGATAACAAGGAAGTGGGGATGCCCGGACATGGATCTATTTGCCTCCCCTCACAACTACCAACTAAAAAGGTTCTGCACAAGGATTTATCACAGACAAGCATGGAAAGTGGACGCCCTATCCTTCAGCTGGAAAAACCTATCAGTATACGCATTTCCCCCTCGGCCTCTCCCCAAGGTACTCATAAAGGTCAGACAGGAGAAGCCAAGGATGATACTAATTGCCCCAGACTGGCCCCGCCAGTACTGGTATACAATACTAAGGAGCCTGTCTCAATGCCCAGCTTTGACCTTACCTCAGATACCTCATCTACTGTCCCAGCAAAACAATCCGATCCTGCACAGCCAACTCAGGACTTTAGACCTGGCAGCATGGCGGATAATGTAGTCGTACAAAACGCACCTCTCAGTAAAGTTGTGATGGATGTCATTTTGGAGGCCAGAAGGCGTAGTACTAGAAAATCTTATGCTGGAAAATGGAAGAGATTTTGTGCTTGGAACCAGGCACAAGGAACTGATGCAGCTGTGCCAAATATTTCTCAGATTTTGCAATACTTAACTGAGATGCTGGACAAAGGTTTATCTTTTTCATGTATTAAAATTCATGCCTCTGCCATTTCGGCTCATTACAATACAGAGCCACCAATCTTTTCTCATCCCTTACTAAAACAGTACCTCAGAGGAGCCAAAAACTTAAGGCCTCCAAGAAGATCACAAATGCCTGCATGGGACCTCAACTATGTCTTGGAAAAACTCACCCTGCCACCTTTTGAGCCAGCAGCAATGGCTGATATAAAGATGTTCTTCATTCCACATTGCTGCAGTCCTAACTATTGGGTAGTCCGCTGTCCAGTCGGCCCGAATACCAAAGTATATGGCTGACGTCGGTCAGGGCGCATTAGACTGACGTCAGTACGTCAGGGTACTAATGCGCATGACCGACGTCATATCCTCAGTCTTTTTTGCCGCATGGTCCGATGCAGAAGCAATTTTGCGAGTGCAGGTTGGCGTTCTGAAAGTTTCTGAAGTCAGAGTTTCAGACCGAATCAAAGTTGGCTAAGTACCCCGTTGGGGAATATTTTGGTTTTTTCTTGCCTCAGTATTTAACCGGATGTCAGAAAAAGAGAATAACTGTATTTCTTGTGGGAAACAGATACCTCATAGGGATTACCATACTTTGTGTATACCTTGTTTAGGGCCTGAGCACGACGTTGTTGGATGCCGCTCTTGTGCTAGATTTAACAAACGCACTATTAAGAGAAGGTTAGACTGTGCCAGGTTAGTGTTTGGGAAGAGTTGTAATTATAAAATGCCGCCGGATGCTCCGGCGCTTCGCAAAAGCGCAAGGACAAAGCAGCAAAGCCTAGAGTGGAAGAACCGACAGTCCCTGACGCCGGTTCTTTAGAAGGCTCAGTGGAGCAGGAGGTTCTGCCAGGTGTTTCTTTGGAGTCTCAGGGAGAGACTTTATTGTTACAGGATGTATCCTCTCAGGAAGTAGGCCAGGCTGAGGGGGCTTCTCAGGTGGCTGTTCTTCCCTCTCTTCCTAAGGTGGTTAGAGCCTCCCCTCTGTTTCCAAGGCTTCTTTGAGAGGCAGGCCAAGTGTAGCTTCAGTGGGGTTTCTCCTAGTGCTTCAGGGTCTTTGCCTAAGAAACATATGCTTAAAATGGCAGAGGATTTGATTACTATGATTAGAGGTTCTATGCCCCCTCCTGATAAGAGGCCTAGGGTGGAACCTGAGTTTGAGAGTTTTGAACACTGTTCGAGGCTTCTGAGTCTTCTGAAGACTTGCAGGAGTATCCTCCTTATTCTGATTCTGATGTGGATGATTCTACTCCTTCAGCTTCTCCTCCTGAGGATTTTTCATTTTCAGAGACCCTGCATTCCATGAGGGAGCATTTTAAATGGGAAGGTCAAGATTTCTCTGATTCCAGAAAGAGGCTTAGGGAATTCTTGTTTTACCCCAGCATAGGCCTTTAGCTATACCTCCTGTTCTGAATGTGGTGGAAGATGTTTTTGCAGAGGCTTCCCTGAATCCTGATTCTTTGCCTCCTGCCCCAGTTAATCCGGATAGGTACTATAGGGTGCCTGAAGCTCATAAGTATCTTTTAAGAGTCCCAGGGCAGACCCGGAAACTGTCTTTCAGGGGCCTAAAGGGGTGAAGGCCTCTGTTGGTAAAATCCTGTTCCTCCTGATAAAGAGGCAAGGGCTTTGGATAGATGGGGAAAGAAAGTGTATACTTCTTCCACTTTAGCCATGAGGGCGTTGAATTGTCAGTTTCACATGTTAAAATATCAGAATTACCTCCTTTCACAATTGAAATCTAAGGTGGATGCTCTGGCAGAAGGTATTGAGTGTAAAGAGTTGCAGGATTTAGTTCATGTGTCTGAACAGGTGGGTAAACATTCCTTGCAGTGTGGTTTTGATGCTGTGCAGGCCTCCTCGAGGGTGGCTGCCACTGGTTCTGTTCTTCGTAGGCATGCCTGGTTGAGAGATCAGAATTTAGCCGAGCATGTTAAAACAAGGATTTTGGATGCTCCTTTGCAGTCTGATGTGTTGTTTGGTTCGCCTGTGGAAGCAGTTTTAAAGAAAATGGAGGACAAGGCTAAGTCTATGCAAACTGTTAAGGATTTTTGCAGGTGCAGCCTCCAAGTTTAGTAGAAATTGGCCTACTAAGGGATGGACTTATCCTGCTTATGATTCCCAGTCTAGGGGTAGGTCTAGGCGTGGTAGGGGCAGAGCTCAAGGTTCTTTTAGGCCTAGGACAGGGAGTTCCCCTGCTCAGACTTCTGGTGAGGGCAGGGGTCAGTCCTTTCGTAAGCAGACCCAATGACCTGCCTTTTCAGCTGCCAGTACATTCTCGCCTGGCAGCACCTTTGGGAGGAAGGCTGTCTCTTTTCAAAGAAAATTGGGATTTAATTACCCAAGACAGATGGGTTCTGGATATCATTCACCACGGTTACAGGTTTTATTTCCATACCTTGCCTCCTTTCAAAGGCATGCCAGACATTCCTCCTTTACAAAGAAAAGAGGCTCACAAGCAAATTTTCTGTTGCTCCAAATAGGGGCCATTCAGCCAGTTCCTGTGCCAGAAAGGGGCCTAGGATTTTATTCTCGCCTGTTCCTAGTACCGAAGAAGGGGAACACGTGGAGACCAATTTTGGATTTATCTATCCTCAACACTTATCTGGACATTCCCAAGTTCAAAATGTTGACGTTACAACAGCTTTTACCTCTGCTGGGCAAAGATCACTGGATGGTAACTTTAGATCTCAAGGAAGCTTACCTTCATGTGCCTATAAGACTAAGTTGCAGGAAGTATCTGCGTTTCGAGCTGGAAATTCTCATTATCAGTTCTCTGCATTGCCCTTTGGCTTATCCACTGCGCCCAGAGTATTCACAAAGGTTCTGGCTCCAGTGATAGCTTACTTCAGGCTAAAAGGAATTCAAATCTATCCTTACTTGGACGACTGCCTGATTCTAGCTCAAGAAAAGGAAGACCTTCTACAGCATTTGGATTATGTCATAGCAGTGCTAAGATGCCTAGGGTATTCTGTGAGCGAAATAAAGTCCAGTCTAGTACCCTCTCAAGACATGTGCTTTCTGGGTGTGAGACTGAATACAGCAGCCCAGATGGCCTTTTTAACCCCGGACAAACAAAAGAATCTTTCCAGTTACTTCCATCAACTATCTCTTCAGTCCGGGCTGACTGCAAGGACAGTCCTTCAAGCCTTAGGGTTCATGGCATCTTGTATTCTGGTGCTTCCCAATGCCAAACTGCATATGAGGAAGCTGCAATGGTATCTCAAAATGTATGGACACAGCACTGCCAGGATTTGGACACTGTCATTCAAATAATACCTTGCATTCAAAAGGAATTTTTGTGGTGGGCTCAGGAATGTCACCTAAACAAGGGACTCTCTGTGACCCGGCCAGAGGCGAGTCAGATACTAACGACAGATGCCTCAGACATTGCTTGGGGAGCTCATCTAAATGGAAAGTGGATACAAGACAAGTGGCCTGCCAGACTACAGCATCTACATATCAACATGAAAGAGATGTTAGCAGTCCAGTTTGCATTAATGGCTTTCAAGGAGTTACTTCTTCCAGGGCAGGTGTTGATTCTAACAGACAACACAACTGTCATGTGGTACATCAACAAGCAAGGGGAACACATTCTTACCCATTGTGCAGGCAAGCAATGATTTTATGGGAGACTGCGCTCAGCTTGCAACTAACTCTTCAGGCAAGGTTTCTGCCGGGAGCACAGAACTCCTTAGCAGATGTGTTAAGCAGACAAATCATGGATCCCCACAGTGGAAACTGGATCTTCATGTATTTCAAAACTTGACAGTGTCATGGGGAACTCCAGACATAGATCTGTTCGCTTCTCCACTAAACCACCAGCTGCCAAAGTTTTGCACAAAGAGGTTTCATCACACAGCTTGGAAAGTGGATGCTCTTTCTTTCAGTTGGAAAAATCTTCATGTGTATGCTTTTCCACCTCTGCCTCTTCTCCCAAAGGTGCTTCTAAAGGTCAGACAAGACAAGCCAAGGATGATTTTAATAGCTCCAGATTGGCCTCGGCAGCACTGGTACCCATTACTGAGGAGTCTGGTAAGGAAGCCTCCATGGCCTTTACCCTTGATTCCACACCTGTTGTCTCAGAGGGACGGTCACCTGCTCAATGTCAAGCTTCACTCTCTTCATCTAACAGCCTGGCATATTCTGTTTTGAAAGACAGCAGGTCTCAACTTCCTCAACAAGTTTTAAATGTGATTATGGAAGCCAGAAGACCTAGTACAAGGAAAGTGTACGCAGAAAAATGGAAGAGATTTTTATTTTGGAGTGCAGCAAACAATTTGGAGATTTCTGAGCCTGATTTGAGTGTGGCTCTTCAATATCTTACTGAGTTATTGGACAAAGGTTTGTCTTTCTCTTCCATTAAGATTCATGCTGCAGCAATTTCAGCTCACTATGATTGTGACCCACCATTGTTTTCGCATCCTTTGTTCAAGCAATTTCTTAGAGGGGCAAAGAATATAAGACCCCCACGTAGAGCTCCCACGTAGAGCTCCTACTCCTGCTTGGGATCTCAATTTTGTGTTGGAGAAACTTACTCTACAACCTTTTGAGCCTGCGGCTACTGCTGAATTAAATACTTGTCATGGAAGACTGCTTTTTTGTTGGCCATTACTTCTGCAAGAAGGGTTTCTGAGTTGCAGGCCCTTATGGCGGTAGAGCCTTTTTTGATTTTTCATAAGGATAGGGTATCTTTACGTACTAATCCTTCCTTTATGCCTAAGGTGGTTTCTAGTGTGGCTTTAAACCAAACTATTCATTTGCCTACTTTTTATGCAGATCCTCAAAATAAAGGGGAAAAGATTTTGCACACTTTAGATGTACACAGGCAGTTGCGTTATTATTTGAGCAGGACTAAGGATTTTAGGCAGTCTCAGCAGTTGTTTGTTTCTTTTGCTTTGGGTTCAGGGCAAGCCTGTGTCAAAACAAACTATTTCTAGGTGGATTGGGTTTTGCATTGCATTTTGTTATTCCCATCATGGCAAGGAGATTCCAGTTGGGATTAGGCCTCATTCCACTAGGGCTACTGCCACTTCAACAGCATTTCTAAGGGGGGTGGCAACTAAGGATATTTTGTAGGCAGCTACTTGGAGTTCAGTGCATACTTTCTCTAAGCATTATCACCTTCCTCTCTACTCTAAGTCTAGGGCTGGTTTTGCCACAGCTATTTTGCAAGGCATGTTGTCAGTTCCTGCTTCCTTATGATTTGCCAGCCTCCCTTACCTCTACTTTGGGATTCTACCCAATAGTTAGGACTGCAGCAATGTGGAATGAAGAACATAGTACAGTTTTGTACCTACCATAAATGTAGATGTTCGAGGATCCACATTGCTGCAGTCCAATTTACCCTCCCTCCTTCCCCTCTGTGTTTAGGGGTGGTTGTGTAGGTGAGGTTATATTCTGGTAATTTTGTATATATTGTACATATTTTGGTGCAGGTATATTTGGAGTTTTGGTTTTGGCCTTATCTTTTCAGGGTCTTCTGACATCTGGGGCAAGAAAAGACTGAGGATATGACGTCGGTCATGCGCATTAGTACCCTGACGTACTGACGTCAGTCTAATGCGCCCTGACCGACGTCAGCCATATACTTTGGTATTCGGGCCGACTGGACAGCGGACTACCCAATAGTTAGGACTGCAGCAATGTGGATCCTCGAACATCTACATTTATGGTAGGTACAAAACTGTACTTTTTTATCTTGGAAAACAGCTCTGCTCCTATCAATAACTTCTGCAAGATGAGTTTCAGAGCTTCAGGCACTCATGGCTGTGGAACCTTTTATCATTTTTATCCAGACAGGGTCTCTCTGAGGACGAACCCAACATTTATGCCTAAGGTGGTGTCCAGTGTGGCTCTTCTGCCAACTTTTTATCCAAATCCACAGAACAAGGGGGAGAGAATTCTGCATTCTTTGGACGTACACAGACAGCTTAGATTGTACTTGGACAGAACCAAAGTTTTCCGAAAGACAGAATAATTACTAGTGGCATATGCTGCAGGATCACAAGGAAAGGCTATCTCAAAGCAGACTATTTCAAAGTGGATAGACCACTGCATTCGTTTCTGCTACTTGCACCATGGTAAGCCAGTGCCTAAGGGCATTAGGCCACATTCAACCAGAGCTGCAGCCACTTCAGCAGCTTTTCTCAGGGGAGTACCAACCAAGGACATTTTAGAGGCTGCTACTTGGAGTTCAGTGCATACCTTTACCAAGCACTATCATCTGCCACTCACGAAGAACATAGTACAGTTGTTTACACTTACCATAAATGTAGATGTTCGAGTGTATTCACTGTTGCAGTCCAGGTTACCCACCCGCCATCTCCCTTTTCTTCTGATGGAAACCTATCTTTCCTTCTCTGATTTATACAACCTATGTGGTGTATTTGCTTGTAGATGAAGGTAAAGTTTATATTGGTGCATGTATTTATATGAATATAAATTTTGGCTACCCTTTTAGGGGGGCACCTGACATCTGGGCAAGAAAAACTAAAGAAAATGGCATCTGCCGCATCTTTTATACCCCTGACGACCTGACATCAGGGAGGGGGTGACAGCGGCCGACGCAGGAACCAGGACTTTGGAATTCAGGCCGACTGAGGGCAACCTGCCAGCAGGATTACCCAAATGTAATGACTGCAACAGTGAATACACTCGAACATCTACATTTATGGTAAGTTTACACAACTGTACTTTTTCTTCCCCAACTATTCAAACAAAGGAGAGTATTGCCTACATACCCTAGATATTCACAGGCAAATTCGCTTCTACTTAAACAGAATTAAGGCCTCTCGTAAATCAGACCAGTTATTTTTGGCCTATTCTGGACCTAGATTAGGATGTGTTGTTGCTAAGGTCACATTGGCTAGATGGTTGAAAGACTGTGTGACCTTCATTTATACACAACATAATATTCCATTACCTACTACCATAAAGGCTCATTCTACAAGGTCGGTGGCAAGTTCTGCTGCCTTCCATGCCAGAGCTTCTTTACATGACATCTGTGCAGCTGCAACTTGGGCTACGCCTCATACCTTCATCAGTCATTACAAATTGGATTTGGCCTCCAGGGGAAGAGCATCTTTTGGTTCTATGGTGCTCAGGAATGTCCTTCCATGAGAGCCTCCCAGGAATAGAGGAAGCTGTGGACTGTGTCCCACACGTAAGGAATGAACGAGGATTAACAATGTCAGATAAAGAAGTTATGTCTTACCATAACGTTCCTTCTGTATTGTGGATCCTCGTTCAGTCATTACGACCCTCCCTCCTTCCCCCTCCTGTGGCTTCTAGTGGATCTCACCATCCGGTTCTTTTAGGTCATTTGACCAGAGGTAGCATCTACCTTCTTTTGACTTGCAAACTCAATCTGAGGTAACAGGGAGAGGGGAATTCTTGGTAAGAGTTTTAGCTCGAGAGTTTCTAGCTAACATGAGCTTGGAAGATGGCCGGCTCGGTTCCGAGGTCAGAACCGATACCCACACGTATTGACTGAATGAGGATCAACAATACAGATGGAACATTACGGTAAGACATAACTTCTTTTTTGCCATCATTTGGTCTGCTGCAGGTCTTATTTCATACAAGTACCCCATTAGGAATGTTTTCTTGTTGCCTTTTAGTAATCATGTTGGTATGTTTAGATTGCTTTTTTTTTTTTAAAGTGGGTGGGGGGGGGGGTTATGACTGAGTTATGCATTAGGGGTATGTTTGCTGCTTAAAAGGAAGGCAGTAATCTTATGGTAAGCAAATTCTATATGAAAATTTCCACAGTTAGTGTGTGTTCTGCTAATGACCTGAACACAGTGTTAAAAGCTGTAGTGTTTGCCAGGGCTTTGCACCCAAACGACTGAGAAAGGGGAGTGTTCCTTTCAAAGCTGGTTAGATAGCAAGAGGCTCAAGTGGACCTAATAGTTTGTGGTGGTTTTGGGATCGGGACATACCTCAGACATCGCCACCTAAGAAGTGTACGGAGAAAAGACTTGAGGCGAACGTGTTCAGAGATTGGGAGATGCAGACGAGGCATCTAATTTTCATGCTGATCTTAAGGATGTGTGTCTTGGCAAAACACTTGCACCACCATGCCCATGCATTTCAGTTATTAGAGCCCCCCGAAAGCCCCCTTAGGAGGGCGCTATATCTATGGACCAAGACATGCCACACTTAGCCCTTATGTGGAATTCTTGATTGAATGCTCTACATTAGATGTTGTTTACCACCAAAGTATTTTTTTTAAAATAGGGAGGATGTCCCTAGTCAAGGCATGGAGGATTGTCCCCCAGGTCCATGCCTCTAGGCTTATGGGTGAGTATACTAGGCTAGCTGCCCTTGCAGGCCATTTTAACCCTAGCTGTTTTCCCCTTCAAAGGTGAGAATCAAACTGTGTACTTTGTGTCTGCATGGTAAACACCCTAACCGTTATGCCACCCTCTCAACCCTAAGGCAGCTGCTCTACCAGGAAGACCTAAAAGTCCAAATTAAGGCCTCCCACTCCACCAAGTTTTTTTGCAGTTGCTTAGCCTCTGACAGATGGAGACTCCATAGTTTCTATTCCTGACCAGCCTTTTTTGTAAGAGTATTACTTCCGCGGTGGTGCAGTGGTAGCGTTGTTGCCTCACAGCAAGAGGTTCTCCCATTCGATTCTCTGTTGGAGTGCGGGGAGTGCCTTCTGTGTGGAGTCTGCATGTCCTCCCCGCGGTTGGGTGGGCATTCGAAAGACATGCATAAGTGGGCGTGACTTCGTTGAAGGTTGAACGTCGAGCTGACACCTCAGCGTTTGTGAAAGTCTACTGCCAATCATTAGCGGACTGGAGTTCCGCTGTGGTGACCCCTAACCGGGAAAAGACAGCAACATCTTCCCATCTCAAGTGTTCCTTTATGACCTGCAGAACTTGCAGCCAAGCTCAGGTCAGCCTTGAGGAACATTTCCTAGAAAGTGATTCTAATCCTTCATAGACTAAATAAAAGTAATTGGACTGTTTCCCAGATGTCTCCTCCCTTTAGGGAATGACATGGACATTAGTGACATTTCCACTGCTTTTCCACATTGAAATGTCATTTGGAGGCAGGTGCTTCTGGTCCTTTCAATTCTACAAGAACTTCTGTAGCTAGGAGTCATAAAGCCATTACGAAGGCAGGACAAAACAGGGTTGTAGTTGAGCCTTTTCCTAGTGCCCAGAAGGGATGATCCATATTGACCTATTTAGGACTGTTCAAGGCTGAACACCTACTGCAAGGACCCAGGATTCAAAATGTTGATAGTGAAAATCCTCTGAAGGATGTCTGCTTCTGTGTGGCAGTTTACAGAGACTACAGATGCAATCCTAAATTCATGGGGTGGGGGATTTCATTATCAGTTTTACTTATTGTATGCCTTTGAATTGGCTTCTGCAAGTAGCCTGTTTACAGAGTGCCTGGTATCAGTCATTGCTTATTATAAAACCAAAGGTATTCACATGTACCCATACATAGATGACTGCTGCCTCGAGGAGAGGGTTCTGCATCTTGCCATGGACTGCTTTTAGAAGTCTGTGATTTTAATTTAGCATCCCCAGTTCACATCTCGCCATTTGCAAAAGAATGGTGTTCCTTGGGACCTTACTGTATTTCAGCAAGTAGAGGGGCTATATTCCACAGGACAGAATGAAATGCCTTTTACAGCACTTTCATGATCTGAAATAGAAAACTGTGGCCATGTCCAGGGAAATCTTAATTGCACAACGATGCATGGCCTTGGAGATTCTATTAGTCCTCCTGGCAGGGATACCAGTGAGGAAACTGTAGTGGTACCGAAGAAACACCTTGAGCCAGCACTCAGTCCCTGGAGGAGATGATGTCTCTGCTACCATACATCATGCATGAGCTGGAATAGTGGTCCATCTAGATCAGAAAGACCCCACTTCATTCAGACCTTAACCACCGATGCTTCATACTTATAGCGGGGAGTGAACCCGTGGTTTTTAAGTATAAGGCATTTGATGTCTAGCTCAAGGAAAGACAAACATAAATGTAAAAACAAAAATCACCTTGATCCAGGCATTCAGAGCTTTTAAACCCATCTGGAAAAGTTATTGCAAGTGGCAGCAGACAATGCAACTGTAATGTGGTACATAAGTGGATTCTCGTTCTTGCACCTTGAGTTTGGACATGACTACCTGGTAGACAGATCTTCAGTCCTAGATGACCTTAAAGGGCAGTCTTCGTTCCATCCCAGTTGAAACTCTGACTAGCTAAGCAGATCAGCTCAGTATGAGTGGGAATTACACCCAGATGTTTTCCTTCAGGTAGTTCATGGGAGGGGAGGTGTAGACTTTTGTTTCTCTTATCAGTAACCAGTTGAGGGAGTTCTGCTACAGAACACCAGTCAAAGAATCTTGAGCACTGAATGACTTTTTTTTCAAATTGAGAGGTATCTTTCTGTATGCATTCTCTCAGATTCCCCTTTATCCCTGAAGTGGTCCAGAAAGTAAGGAATGGGGGAGCTAGTGGTGCTCCTAATAGTACCCTTTTTGGCTCAAGCAGCAGTGGTTCTTCCTCGTTCAGATATCCAGGGTAAAACCTTGCATGCTTACACAGAAATATGGTACCCTAGTACACCCTACCTAAAGACCTTTTCAGCTCACTGTTTGAATGATTTAGCGCTTTTGAGATGTTCTTCATTCCACATTGCTGCAGTCCTAACTATTGGGTAGTCCGCTGTCCAGTCGGCCCGAATACCAAAGTATATGGCTGACGTCGGTCTGGGCGCATTAGACTGACGTCAGTACGTCAGGGTACTAATGCGCATGACCGACGTCATATCCTCAGTCTTTTTTGCCGCATGGTCCGATGCAGAAGCAATTTTGCGAGTGCAGGTTGGCGTTCTGAAAATTTCTGAAGTCAGAGTTTCAGACCGAATCAAAGTTGGCTAAGTACCCCGTTGGGGAATATTTTGGTTTTTTCTTGCCTCAGTATTTAACCGGATGTCAGAAAAAGTGAATAACTGCATATCTTGTGGGAAACAGATACCTCATAGGGATTACCATACTTTGTGTATACCTTGTTTAGGGCCTGAGCACGACGTTGTTGGATGCCGCTCTTGTGCTAGATTTAACAAACGCACTATTAAGAGAAGGTTAGACTGTGCCAGGTTAGTTTTTGGGAAGCGTTGTAATTATAAAATGCCGTCGGATACTCCGACGCCCGCTTCGGCCAAAAAGCGCAAGGACAAAGCAACAAAGCCTAGAGTGGAAGAACCGACAGTCCCTGACGTCGGTTCTTTAGAGGGCTCAGTGGAGCCGGAGGTTCTGCCAGGTGTTTCTTTGGAGTCTCAGGGAGAGACTTTATTGTTACAGGATGTATCCTCTCAGGAAGTAGGCCAGGCTGAGGGGGCTTCTCAGGTGGCTGTTCTTCCCTCTCTTCCTAAGGTGGTTAGAGCCTCCCCTTCTGTTTCCAAGGCTTCTTTGAGAGGCAGGCCAAGTTTAGCTTCAGTGGGGTTTCTCCTAGTGCTTCAGGGTCTTTGCCTAAGAAACATATGCTTAAAATGGCAGAGGATTTGATTACTATGATTAGAGGTTCTATGCCCCCTCCTGATAAGAGGCCTAGGGTGGAACCTGAGTTTGAGAGTTTTGAGCACTGTTCGGAGGCTTCTGAGTCTTCGGCTGAAGACTTGCAGGAGTATCCTCCTTTTTCTGATTCTGATGTGGATGATTCTACTCCTTCAGCTTCTCCTCCTGAGGATTTTTCATTTTCAGAGACTCTGCATTCCATGAGGGAGCATTTTAAATGGGAAGGCCAAGATTTCTCTGATTCCAGGAAGAGGCTTAGGGAATTCTTGTTTGTACCCCAGCATAGGCCTTTAGCTATACCTCCTGTTCTGAATGTGGTGGAAGATGTTTTTGCAGAGGCTTCACTGTATCCTGATTCTTTGCCTCCTGCCCCAGTTAAACCGGATAGGTACTATAGGGTGCCTGAAGCTCATAAGTATCTTTTAAGAGTCCTAGGGCAGACCCGAAACTGTCTCTCAGGGGCCTAAGGGTGTGAAGGCCTCTGTTGTTAAAAATCCTGTTCCTCCTGATAAAGAGGCAAGGGCTTTGGATAGATGGGGAAAGAAAGTGTATACTTCTTCCACTTTAGCCATGAGGCGTTGAATTGTCAGTTTCACATGTTAAAATATCAGAATTACCTCCTTTCACAATTGAAATCTAAGGTGGATGCTCTGGCAGAAGGTATTGAGTGTAAAGAGTTGCAGGATTTAGTTCATGTGTCTGAACAGGTGGGTAAACATTCCTTGCAGTGTGGTTTTGATGCAGTGCAGGCCTCCTCGAGGGTGGCTGCCACTGGTTCTGTTCTTCGAGGCATGCCTGGTTGAGAGATCAGAATTTAGCTGAGCATGTTAAAACAAGGATTTTGGATGCTCCTTTGCAGTCTGATGTGTTGTTTGGTTCGCCTGTGGAAGCAGTTTTAAAGAAAATGGAGGACAAGGCTAAGTCTATGCAAACTGTTAAGATTTTTGCAGGTGCAGCCTCCAAGTTTAGTAGAAATTGGCCTACTAAGGGATGGACTTATCCTGCTTATGATTCCCAGTCTAGCGGTAGGTCTAGGCGTGGTAGGGGCAGAGCTCAAGGTTCTTTTAGGCCTAGGACAGGGAGTTCCCCTGCTCAGACTTCTGGTGAGGGCAGGGGTCAGTCCTTTCGTAAGCAGACCCAATGACCTGCCTTTTCAGCTGCCAGTACATTCTCGCCTGGCAGCACCTTTGGGAGGAAGGCTGTCTCTTTTCAAAGAAAATTGGGATTTAATTACCCAAGACAGATGGGTTCTGGATATCATTCACCACGGTTACAGGTTTTATTTCCATACCTTGCCTCCTTTCAAAGGCATGCCAGACATTCCTCCTCTACAAAGAAAAGAGGCTCACAAGCAAATTTCTCTGTTGCTCCAAATAGGGGCCATTCAGCCAGTTCCTGTGCCAGAAAAGGGCCTAGGATTTTATTCTCGCCTGTTCCTAGTACCGAAGAAGGGGAACACATGGAGACCAATTTTGGATTTATCTATCCTCAACACTTATCTGGACATTCCCAAGTTCAAAATGTTGGCGTTACAACAGCTTTTACCTCTGCTGGGCAAAGATCACTGGATGGTAACTTTAGATCTCAAGGAAGCTTACCTTCATGTGCCTATAAGACTAAGTTGCAGGAAGTATCTGCGTTTTCGAGCTGGAAATTCTCATTATCAGTTCTCTGCATTGCCCTTTGGCTTATCCACCGCCCAGAGTATTCACAAAGGTTCTGGCTCCAGTGATAGCTTACTTCAGGCTAAAAGGAATTCAAATCTATCCTTACTTGGACGACTGCCTGATTCTAGCTCAAGAAAAGGAAGACCTTCTACAGCATTTGGATTATGTCATAGCAGTGCTAAGATGCCTAGGGTATTCTGTGAACGAAATAAAGTCCAGTCTAGTACCCTCTCAAGACATGTGCTTTCTGGGTGTGAGACTGAATACAGCAGCCCAGATGGCCTTTTTAACCCCGGACAAACAAAAGAATCTTTCCAGTTACTTCCTTCAACTATCTCTTCAGTCCGGGCTGACTGCAAGGACAGTCCTTCAAGCCTTAGGGTTCATGGCATCTTGTATTCTGGTGCTTCCCAATGCCAAACTGCATATGAGGAAGCTGCAATGGTATCTCAAAATGTATGGACACAGCACTGCCAGGATTTGGACACTGTCATTCAAATAATACCTTGCATTCAAAAGGAATTTTTGTGGTGGGCTCAGGAATGTCACCTAAACAAGGGACTCTCTGTGACCCGGCCAGAGGCGAGTCAGATTCTAACGACAGATGCCTCAGACATTGCTTGGGAGCTCATCTGAATGGAAAGTGGATACAAGACAAGTGGCCTGCCAGACTACAGCATCTACATATCAACATGAAAGAGATGTTAGCAGTCCAGTTTGCATTAATGGCTTTCAAGGAGTTACTTCTTCCAGGGCAGGTGTTGATTCTAACAGACAACACAACTGTCATGTGGTACATCAACAAACAAGGGGAACACATTCTTACCCATTGTGCAGGCAAGCAATGATTTTATGGGAGACTGCGCTCAGCTTGCAACTAACTCTACAGGCAAGGTTTCTGCCGGGAGCACAGAACTCCTTAGCAGATGTGTTAAGCAGACAAATCATGGATCACCCACAGTGGAAACTGGATCTTCATGTATTTCAAAAATTGACAGTGTCATGGGGAACTCCAGACATAGATCTGTTCGCTTCTCCACTAAACCACCAGCTGCCAAAGTTTTGCACAAAGAGGTTTCATCACACAGCTTGGAAAGTGGATGCTCTTTCTTTCAGTTGGAAAAATCTTCATGTGTATGCTTTTCCACCTCTGCCTCTTCTCCCAAAGGTGCTTCTAAAAGTCAGACAAGACAAGCCAAGGATGATTTTAATAGCTCCAGATTGGCCTCGGCAGCACTGGTACCCATTACTGAGGAGTCTGGTAAGGAAGCCTCCATGGCCTTTACCTTGATTCCACACCTGTTGTCTCAAAGGGACGGTCACCTGCTCAATGTCAAGCTTCACTCTCTTCATCTAACAGCCTGGCATATTCTGTTTTGAAAGACAGCAGGTCTCAACTTCCTCAACAAGTTTTAAATGTGATTATGGAAGCCAGAAGACCTAGTACAAGGAAAGTGTATGCAGAAAAATGGAAGAGATTTTTATTTTGGAGTGCAGCAAACAATTTGGAGATTTCTGAGCCTAATTTGAGTGTGGCTCTTCAATATCTTACTGAGTTATTGGACAAAGGTTTGTCTTTCTCTTCCATTAAGATTCATGTTGCAGCAATTTCAGCTCACTATGATTGTGACCCACCATTGTTTTCGCATCCTTTGTTCAAGCAATTTCTTAGAGGGGCAAAGAATATAAGACCCCCACGTAGAGCTCCTACTCCTGCTTGGGATCTCAATTTTGTGTTGGAGAAACTTACTCTACAACCTTTTGAGCCTGCGGCTACTGCTGAATTGAAATACTTGTCATGCAAGACTGCTTTTTTGTTGGCCATTACTTCTGCAAGAAGGGTTTCTGAGTTACAGGCCCTTATGGCGGTAGAGCCTTTTTTGATTTTTCATAAGGACAGGGTATCTTTACGTACTAATCCTTCCTTTATGCCTAAGGTGGTTTCTAGTGTGGCTTTAAACCAAACTATTCATTTGCCTACTTTTTATGCAGATCCTCAAAATAAAGGGGAAAAGATTTTGCACACTTTAGATGTACACAGGCAGTTGCGTTATTATTTGAGCAGGACTAAGGAATTTAGGCAGTCTCAGCAGTTGTTTGTTTCTTTTGCTTTGGGTTCAGGGCAAGCCTGTGTCAAAACAAACTATTTCTAGGTGGATTGGGTTTTGCATTGCATTTTGTTATTCCCATCATGGCAAGGAGATTCCAGCTGGGATTAGGCCTCATTCCACTAGGGCTACTGCCACTTCAACAGCATTTCTAAGGGGGGTGGCAACTAAGGATATTTTGGAGGCAGCTACTTGGAGTTCAGTACATACTTTCTCTAAGCATTATCACCTTCCTCTCTACTCTAAGTCTAGGGCTGGTTTTGCCACAGCTATTTTGCAAGGCATGTTGTCAGTTCCTGCTTCCATATGATTTGCCAGCCTCCCTTACCTCTGCTTTGGGATTCTACCCAATAGTTAGGACTGCAGCAATGTGGAATGAAAACATAGTACAGTTTTGTACCTACCATAAATGTAGATGTTCGAGGATCCACATTGCTGCAGTCCAATTTACCCTCCCTCCTTCACCTCTGTGTTTAGGGGTGGTTGTGTAGGTGAGGTTATATTCTGGTAATTTTGTATATATTGTACATATTTTTGGTACAGGTATGTTTGGAGTTTTTGGTTTTGGCCTTATCTTTTCAGGGTCTTCTGACATCTGGGGCAAGAAAAGACTGAGGATATGACGTCGGTCATGCGCATTAGTACCCTGACGTACTGACGTCAGTCTAATGCGCCCTGACCGACGCCAGCCATATACTTTGGTATTCGGGCCGACTGGACAGCGGACTACCCAATAGTTAGGACTGCAGCAATGTGGATCCTCGAACATCTACATTTATGGTAGGTACAAAACTGTACTTTTTTTGCATTAGTGCAGCAATTTCAACCAGTGTGCTGCAAGATTTTTTTTAAAACAAATTAAAGATTTAAAACCTGCAATTTTTTGTAAAAGTGGTCTTTGTTTTAGCAAACATTCTTTCAGCGAGCATGCAAGAGCACAAATATCTGTAAAGGTACTGCACACTTTCCTTACACCTTGCGAATTGAATACAGCACTTGATTGCTTAGTAGTACTTCATAGCAACTAGAACACCACTTAGTTTACAATAAACAACCACAGTGGGAGTCGAAACGTCATCTTTTTGCAATGTAAGGTCTTTGGCACCAAGTTAGTAGAGGACTGAAGTGCTGAAAATTTACATTTTAATTTGCCATTAACACCAGTTGTCAACTTTGATATGGTAAGACTTTTTCTGTGGCATCATAGAAATGCTTCAGGTACAGTGGAATGCAGTGCAGAAATCCAGTTGTAGAAGAGTTTAGTAATGCTGGAGGAGGTGCTTGAAGCTAAGTAAACATAACGAGATGTTTGTATTTATGTTGTGTAAATTTGGAAAATAATTCTAAAACCTTTTATTTGCTGTCCTTGACTTTAATTTCTGGTAAAGTTATGTAGACATTGGGTTATACTGTCAATCGGCCTGAATTTTTATCCTGATTTTCAGCAGCTTAAAGGGGGTGGCTGGTGGCCAAAGTTTTCCAGACTTTTGGGAAGTTGGGAACATTTATGTACATAATCACAAAAATGTAGCATGGCTGGATTACGGATACTGATTTCCTTAGACTTCAGGATTTATCTGCATAGTGCTATGAAATGGGAGTAATGTTTTGCTAAACATGACAGAATTTTTGTATAGAAATTACGGTTCACGTAGAACTTGGCTGTGCATTTCCTACAGGGCAAGTCTGAGCTCTTAATCTCAACCTTAGTTGCATCAGTTTTTATTTTAGTAATGTCCACTGAGTTTAGTGTAGGCTTTGCTTGCTACATCAGTTATGGTTCAAGCAAGCTGGCAAAATACATCATCTTGCTATGCAAAAGTATGACATTCTGACAATCCTGAATGCTTTTTAGTATGGGACTAGGTTAGCATTTTTGTGTACATTTTGTTAGGTATGGTAAGTCCCATGGTAGATATGTCATGCTGCAAATGTTGGGTAAGTGGCAGGTAGTGTCTTGCAATTAGTTTGTGTGCCATGAGATGAAAAAGGTTGAAAATTGTTGCACTAGTCCACTGAGAACATGGTATCTTTAAGGGGGCCAGGGAGAAAGATGTCATGAAAGTGTTCTTAGTTTAGCACAGTTCCATCTGCGTGTTTTAAAGTATGTTTATTCTAATGTGTTACGAGACTCATGGGAAGTTTTGCTAGTGAAACTGTGAAATGTGCTGTTTTTTGGGGCATTCTGCTTGTAAATATTGGTCATTGTGGTTTCTGTTGATTACCTTCTTAAATAATTTTTCTATTGTATATTAGCCATCCTTTTGTACTTATTGTACTCTTATTGTATAAATTATTTTTTTCATCTGATGTGTGTTTACATTCTGGGCTGATACTGAAATTGGTTGAGTGGGATCAGTGCTCTACCGCAGTTAAATTATATGTGCAGATAAATAATTTACATTTTTGTATCGGTGAGACTTGCTATAGCTTTTATATTATGCTGCATGGCAGTGCCTGTGGACATACTTGGCTGGGCGCCTTGTGATGCACTTGCATGCTCCTTACTGCTACAGAATTGTCTGGTTCTAACCAGATTTGACCTTGTTACCAGTCCCAAAGACATCAGGGACTTTTTCCCCAATGTTATTCATGTGTTTTTAAAGTATGTATACTGCTAATCTGTTAGTACTGTTTATTGTACCAGAATTTTGTTCATTTGAGGCATATTCGTGATCTTTTTCTTCCTTGGTGAGAATAGAAATTTGCTGGTATTCTGCTTGCTGCAGGCTGTGACTACAGTTGTTTTTCTGACTGGCTGTGACTTTAAGTGTAGTTTTTAAAATGTGCAGCATAGCAGGACTTGCTACGTTGTTTGGCTAGGCTGTTTTGTGCTGCATTTCCTTGCTGCATACTGCTGTTGGATTGACCGGAGATAACTAGATGTGGCCTTGTTGCACTCCATGCAGTAGCATCAGGGTGTGTTGCATTGTATAGACACATCTGGCTTTTAAAAAAAAAAAAAAGGTTTATTAACTATCCTCTAACATTTCCCTACATTCATTTTGGTCCCTCCCCTAGAGTTTGCACAGTTGATAAAGATTCTTCAGGTACTGATAGAGCAACTTGTCTACAAGATTCTCTCCCGAGTTGTGCACTGCTCCTATTTCTTTGTAAGTTGTGTTGGTGCCAGGTTGGCTGGACTGCCTTGCAAAGCTGGTGCAGTTTGTTTTTTGTTGCCCACAGCTCAGTTGCTCAAAATTGTTATAATAGGTCCTTGCTGTTCCTATTTTAGATCATGGCCATCAACAGCTAGTAAAGACTGTGTTTGCCTTTGTACTATAGACTGTTTGTTTATTAACAGCAACTATATTTGGCTGCATGTAAGGTTGTGTTAGACAGGACTGATAAATCTTAGAAACAATTAGTGTAGCATCTGAGCCTTTTGACGCTCTGAAACATGTTTTTGTGGCATCACATAAGTAATCTTTAAGTGGCACCCAAGCCTATTGAGTCATTAAACTGTTTTATGGCATCTATGCTGACATGTCTTCTATTAATAGCGGTCTAGTATTGCAATGTGTGACATGTAGAATTTGTGCCATGCTCGTCATACTGTTGGTAGTATGAGTGTTTTTATGGAATAATATTCTATACTACCTGTTAAACCCTCCCTCCTGTTGCCAAACATAATTTATACATTGCTCTCTCCCTACTAGAATCGTGAACTGTATCAGTCTGTAGTTGTGTACTAGTCTTGCTTCTTGCTGTGTTTAACTATTCAGCTGTCATCGTAGTGTTATTGCAGAGTTTGTATCCTGTACCATATCCTGTTTTACCTTTAGATGAGATTGTACAGTAGAGAGTCGATTATCAGAAACCTCAATTATTCAAAGACTGTCTTCCAAAGTTTTGGGGTAGGCAAATCATAACAGTCTGAATATGTAAACATTATATGTATTCGCTTGTGCATGTTTTTTGAGCTTGTAGCCAGCTCGTGTGTGAAAAATATTCTTTATTGTCCACTGGAATCGCTGAATGATTGAAAAGTGTATTCCCTGCATGCAGAAAAAGATTTTAGAAGTTGTTTTTATCCGGTTCAATGTTTGATTATTCGAACTATAGTAGGTACCAGTTAGTTTGGATAATAGATTCTCTACTGTGTTGCATAATTTCGTCGTCTTAGGTTTGAGTAGTTTTTGCCTCAGTTTTAAATCTTCACTTCATGTAGTGCCTACCCAAAATGTTGTCTTTGTTTGCTGACTAAATCGGTTCAGTCTTTCATTCCTGCCTTGGTAATTCAATCCGCCTGGCAGCCTAGTCTGTCTCAGTCCATTTCTTTTACAGGCCTCTACACTTTTTGGTAGTGAACATTAAACAGTTTCTGTAGTGTCTCAGAATGCCGACATGACTTGTGAGAAGTGTATTTATGTATAAAACTGGGAGACCATTCTCACTTACACAGATGGTGGGTAAGCAGCAAACAAGCTTATCCATGCCTTCATAAGATCACACTAAACCAACATACACTGGGGATGTTAAAACCTTAAGCCTTTAGGAATTAGGACTGAAGAGCCTTGGTGCACAGTCCACTAACACAGCTTCGTCTTCGCCATACTTGCATAACTCAAGTGAGTTACCCGTATGCAGACTGCAAACCTGCTGCTGCCATTAAGTTTGAGTGTCTTAAGTAGGGCTAGCCTAATAATTCATGACTCCCTCTTCAGTCATAGCAATTCTGCATTCAGTAGGCTGGACAAAGAGTTTGATAGCAGCCTTTGGTATCATGAACTGTGACATCCCTAGGGCTCTGGAACCCCTCAAACAGGGCAGCCATAACAGTGATTTGCTTGGCGTAAGTGTGTCTGATCTGGGGCACTCAACTCAGAAGGAAAGAGAATCATATTGGAGCTTTCTATGCATGTGTGAAATACAGGCGAGAGTCTGGCCATGACAAGAATATTAGCCTCACCAAGAGAGATTCAAAGAAGATAACTGGCTTTAACAAGAACAGGATTGCACAGTGCTAGTGCTAATGTAAGGTGGCTGTAGTCTGTAGTGCTGCACCAGTCTTGCTAACAAAGGCTCCTTATAGATGTGGCAGTCCATGGGTGTACTGATCGTAATTAGCTATTTACATTTTTCCAGAACTTTTCCCCAGGATCAGAACAGTGCAGTAGAACAATTTAGAAGTAGCTGTACCATGCTGTTTTGGGTGTAGAGTGAAAAAAGTGCCTGCCATCAAATAGTGATGTTCACCTATTCGTTTCATTGGTATAAGTGAGGCACTTAGATCTGCAGCAGGTAAATAGTATGTGTCTGCCTGTCTGCGTCTGTGTTTGTGTGTGTGTGTGTTCATCTGTGTGTGTCTGTGTGTCTCTGTCTTCATCTGTGTGTGTGTGTCTGTGAGACATGTTTGTAGGTGACTGTGCAGCTGCACTGTGTAGGTTTGTGGGGAGCACTAGCATGTTTACCTGTAGCTGTGCAGTATTTCATTCAGAGGCATGATATTGGGCAGTTAGTAAAGTATTGCTTCCCTTGGCATTATTGTGTATCTGAATTGATTTATATTGCCATTATGCTAATTGGGCACTAGTATTTTGCCCACGTAGCACTGGCAGTGATAGTTTTATGAATCCCAACCATGTTTGCATTGTAAGAAAAGCAACATTCTTTCTTTACTGGGTGCAGCACCTGTCACACACTGGCACCTGGTGGAACTTATAGGAGAGTGTCGGTATTTGTCATATGTAGTTATCTGTAGACAAATTCCCTGCAAACCACTAACACATCTTATTGAACTTCATATTTCCCTAATCAAGACAGGTCACCAAGTCGAAGCCCTGATGGCCCATGAAAGATTTCTAAATGTGCTTACCGAACTACCTTACGAAATATCCTTTTGATGAGTGATTTCAGCTATCCATGGGACTCCAGAGCACTACATAGGTGGGGGAAGAAGGTTTACACCTCAGCTACTCTACCTATGAGAGCACTAAATTGTCAATTTCACATGCTGAAATACCAGCAATTCCTAATGTCTCAAATAAAACAAAAGATGAGCACGCACCCTCAACAGTCTGAATTCAAAGAAATGCAGGATCTGTTGCATGCAGCTGAACAGGTGGGCAAACATACTTTACAATGTGGATTTGATTCTTTGGAAGCTTCCTGTAGAGCAGTTGTTACTGGGTCTGTTATACGTAGGCATGCTTGGTTAAAGGAACAAACTCTGCCTGATCATGTTAAAGCAAAGTTACTAGATGCACCCTTACAGCAGGATGTCTTATTTGGGGTTAAAGCAGAAAAGGTTTTAAAGAAAATGGAGGATAAGGCAAAATCTATGCAGACTGTCAAAGATTTCTTACAAGTACAACCCCCACGCTTCAGCAGAAATTGGCCAGCAAAAAAGTTGGTGCTTTCCAGCTTCTGACAGACCACACAGGGGTAAATACAGACGCCCAAGGGGCAGAGGACAAGCACAGATACCTTACAAACCTCGCCAATGGGGCACTGCAACACAGAAGGGAGGAGAAGACAGGTCCCAAACTACTAGAAGGCAAACACAATGACTTCAACCTCAAACTGCCAAGCAAAAATCTCTTGGCAGCTCCCTTGGGAGGAAAATTAGCATTTTTTATAGACGACTGGCACATCGTCACAAAGGACAAATGGGTCCTAGACATTATCTGACAAGGATACAGATTCCATTTCCACACCTTGCCAAGGATAAAAGGAATGCCAAACTTGCCACAAAATCAATGGGCAGAGGCACAAAAACAAATTACAGCTCTCATGGACATGAGAGCCATTCAACCCATTCTGGACCTTTCAGTTCTAAACACCTTCTTGCAAGTACCCAAATTCAAGATGCTAACACTACAGCAGCTTCTTCCCATGTTGGGTAAGAAAGCTTGGCTAGTAACGTTGGACCTCAAGGAGGCATACCTGCATGTACCTATCAGACAAAATTGCAGAAGATACCTCTGTTTCATTGCAGGTTCAACCCATTACCAAGTCTCTGCACTGCCCTTTGGCTTATCTACTGCACCCAGGGTCTTCACAAAATGCCTGGCACCAGTAATTGCATACTGCAGACAAAGAGGAATTCAAATATACCCTTACCTGGACGACTGCCTCATCCAAGCAGAAAGCAAGGACATTCTCTTACAACATCTAACTTTTGTAAAACACCTTCTAAGTTGCCTAGGGTACACAGTAAACGAAAAGAAATCAAAACTAGTGCCCTCGCAAAATATGACATTCCTGGGTGCCAGCTTGAATACAACAGCCCAGATGGCTTATCTGACGCCAGACAAACTACAACTAACTTAATACTTCAAAATAATGGCGACAAAGACCCAACTCCCTGCAATAAAAATTCTGCAGGCCTTGGGCTTCATGGCGTCTTGCATACTACTAATACCATTTGCAAAACTGCATATGAGGAAATTACAATGGTACCTGAAAAGCGTATGGACTCAACACAGCCACAGCTTGGAAACAATGATGCCTCTCATTCCCTGCCTCCAATAGGAGTTTCTATGGTAGTCACAGGCATGTCACCTCAACAAGGGTCAGCCTTTCACCTTACCCCCAGCCAGGCAAGCTATGACAACAGATACATCGGACTATGCCTGGGGGGCACACATGGCAGGACGGTGCGTTCAAGGCATGTGGACTGCAGATCAAAGGAATCTGCACATCAATCAAAAAGAAATGCTAGCTGTACAGAATGCTCTGACAGCTTTCAAGGACCTCTTACATCCAAGACAGCTTATAATAAGGACAGACAACACCACAGTAATGTGGTACATAAACAAACAAGGGGGTACACACTCCTACCCTGTATGCAGGCAAGCAATGACCTTGTGGAACACAGCACTGGCTTACCAAGTTCAATTACAAGCTTAATTCCTGCCAGGAAAAAAGAACACATTGGCAGACGACCTAAGCAGAAACATCATGGATCCCCACGAGTGGAAACTGGATCCACAAGTATTTGCAATGATAACTCAAGAATGGAGGTGCCCAGACATAGACCTGTTTGCCAACCCCCAAAACTGTTAGCTTTCAAAATTTTGCACAAGGACATTCCACCATCAAGCTTGGAAAGTGGATGCACTCTCATTCAGTTGGGAAATGCTGACAGTATATGCCTTTCCTCCATTGCCCCTTCTCACAAAGGTGCTGCTGAAAGTCAGGATGGAGAGGCCTCGAATGATACTCATTGCCCCGCACTGGCCATGCCAGCACTGGTACCCACTACTAAGGAACATGGCCCAGGGCCCACCATGGATTTTACCACAAATTCCTCATCTACTCACACAGCAAGGCAGTCAGATTCTGCACAGCCAGCTCAAAACCTTAAATTTGGCTTCATGGCACATCACCTAAGCAACCAGCCAGCCCCTCTTTCACAAGCTGTTATGGATGTCATTCTGGAGGCCAGGAGGCCCAGCACCAGGAAAGCCTACTCAGACAAATGGAAAAGATTTTGCGCCTGGAACCAAACTAAAGGCCAAAATACCCTTCAGCCGGACATACCTTAGATTCTACAATATTTAACTGAGATGTTACACAAAGGACTTTCTTTTTTATCTATTAAAATCCACGCCTCAGCTATTTCAGCTCACTACAACACGGATCCTCCCTTATTTTCACATCCACTTCTAAGGCAGTGTCTCAGAGGGGCAAACAACATTAGGCCTCCCAGGAGAGCGCCAACACCAACTTGGGACCTAAATTTTGTTCTGAAAAAACTTACGCTGCCACCTTTTGAGCCAGCTTTCTCAGCTGACTTAAAGTTTATATCATGGAAGACTGCCCTGCTGCTAGCAATTACTTCAGCCAGAAGAGTCTCAGAGCTACAGGCACTAATGGCAGTAGAGCCTTTCCTCATTTTTCATCAAGACAGAGTTTCTCTATGAACTAACCCCTCCTTTATGCCAAAGGTGGTATCCAGTGTGGCTCTAAATCAAACCATCCACTTACCCACCTTCTTTCCAAATCCACAGAACAAAGGAGAAAGACTCTTGCATTCCTTAGACATTCACAGGCAACTACGTTACTACTTGGATAAAACTAAGGCTTTCAGAAAATCTGACCAACTTTTTGTATCCTATGCTACAACATCGCAAGGAAAGGCCATCTCAAAACAGACCATTTCCAAATGGATAGGACATTGCATACGTTTTTGCTACTCCCATCGTGGAAAACCAGTTCCTGCTAGCATAAGGCCCCACTCCACCAGGGCAGCAGCTACATCTACAGCCTTCCTCAGGGGGGTGCCAACCAAGGATATTCTGGAAGCTACAACTTGGAATTCAGTACACACCTTCACCAAACACTATCACTTACCACTTTACTCTTAAGACTAGAGCTGGCTTCGCCACTGCAGTTTTGCAGGGCCTTCTAGCCTCCTCTAACCCTGTTTGACTCCACCTCCCATCCTTAGCTTTGGGATTCTACCCATGTGTGATGACTGCAGCAGAGTAACACAATGAACATAGTGCAGTTTTGTACCTACCATAAATGTAGATGTTCGAGTGTATACCCTGCTGCAGTCCAGGTTACCCTCCCTCCATCCCCTCTGACCTAACTAAAACCTTTCAATACCTTAAAATCTGATACAACCTTTGTGGTGTATTTACTTATAGCTGGAGGGATGTTTTGCTTATGCTAAGCTTTTATTATTGGTACTATCTGCTGACCATCTTTTGGGGGGGCACCTGACATCTGGGGCAAGAAAAACTGAAGAAAATGGCATTGGATGCTTCTTATATACCCCTGGCGCACTGACTTCAGGGAAGAAGCGACAGCAACAGACGCCGGACCAAGACTTTGGAATTCAGGCCGACTGCAGGACCGCCTGATGGCAGGATAAACCCAAGTGTGATGACTGCAGCAGGGAATACACTCGAACATTTACATTTATGGTAGATACAAAACTGTACTTTATCTGCAAGAAAAATTCTGTAGGCTCTGGGCTACATGGTCTCCTGCATTCTGCTAATTCCATATGCAAGACTGCATATGGGAAAACCGCAATGGTACCTAAAAAGTGTTTGGACTCAACATTGCCACAGCCTGGAATCATTAATTTCCCTCATTCCCTGCCTGCAACAGGAGTTTCGATGGTGGGCACAGGCCTGTCACCACAACAAGGAACAGCCATTCACTTTACCCACAGCCAGGCAAACACTAACAGATGCATCAGATTATGCCTGGGGGGGGCCCACATGGCAGGAAAATGTATTCAGGGCACATGGCCCCCAAGCCAAAGGCATCTAGGACAGCTGCTGATAAAGACGGACAACACCACAGTCATGTGGTACCTAAACAAGCGAGGGGGGCACACATTCCTATCCCCTCTGCAGACAAACCATGATTTTGTGGAACACAGCATTGACTTACCAAGTACACCTGCAAGCACAATTCCTGTCAGGAAAAACAAATGCTCTGGCAGACGAACTAAGCAGAAACCTCATGGACCCTCACGAGTAGAAACTAGATCCACAAATCTTCAGCATGATGATAAGGAGATGGGTACGCCCAGACATAGATTATTTTGCCTCCCCTCACAACTGCCAACTTCAGAGATTCTGCACAAGGACTTATCAAAAACAAGCATGGAAAGTGGATGCCCTGTCATTCAGCTGGAGCAACCTTACTGTATATGCCTTTCTCCACTGCCTCTCCTCCCCAAGGTACTCTTAAAGGTCAGACAAGAGAAGCCACAAATTATACCGATTGCCCCGGATTGGCCACGCCAACACTGGTACCCAATCCTAAGGAGCTTGTCCCAAAGCCCAGCCTGGACATTGCCTCAAATTCCTCATTTACTGACCCAACAAAACAATCAGATCCTGCAAAGCCAACTCAGAACTCTAAATCTAGCTGCGTGGCGGATACTGTAACCATTCAGAATACACCTCTCTAAAGCGGTTATGGATGTCATTTTGGAGGCCAGGAGGCCCAGCACCAGAAAATCTTATGCAGAGAAATGGAAGAGATTCTGTGCTTGGAACCAGGCACAAGGAATTGACGCACTTGTTCCAACTATTCCTCAGATTTTACAATATCTAACTGAGATGCTGGACAAAGGCCTATCCTTCTCAACAATTAAGATCCATGCCTCTGCCATTTCAGCTCATTACAATACAGACCCACCTATTTTTTCATATCCATTGCCTAGGCAGTTCCTCAGGTGGGCCAAAAACATAAAGACCTCCAAGGAGAGCACCAGTACCTGCATGGGACCTCAATTTTGTCTTGGAAAAACTCGCACTGCCTCCTTTTGTGCCAGCCAATACAGCTGACATAAAATTCTTATCATGGAAAGCAGCTCTGCTCCTAGCAATAACTTCAGCAAGAAGAGTCTCAGAGTTACAGGCATTAATGGCTGTGGAACCGTTTGTCTTCCATGCGGACAGGGTTTCTCTAAGGACAAACCCAACATTTATGCCTAAGGTAGTGTCCAGTGTGGCTCTTAACCAAACCATTCATTTGCCTACTTTTTACCCAAACCCACAGAATAAAGGGGAGAGACTTCTGCATTATTTGGACATACACAGACAGCTACGCTTCTACTTGGACAAAACTAAAGCTTTCAGAAAGACTGAGCAACTTTTAGTGGCATATGCTGCAGGATCACAAGGAAAGGCTATCTCAAAGCAGACTATTTCAAAATGGATAGGACACTGCATTCGTTTCTGCTATTCACAACATCGTAAGTCAGTGCCTAAGGGCATTAGACCACATTCTACCAGGGCAGCAGCCACCTCAGCAGCCTTCCTCAGAGGAGTACCAACCAAGGATATTTTGGAGGCTGCAACTTGGACTTCAGTGCACACTTTTACTAAGCACTGCCACTTGCCTCTTTACTCTAAATCCAGAGCAGGCTTTGCCACTGCAGTCTTGCAGGGCCTTATAGCCACTCCTAATTCTATTTGGACCCAGCCGCCCAACCTCAGATTTGGGATTCAACCCAAGTGTAATCTATGTCAAACAGAGCTCCTCATTAGCACTCCAAGAAAAATCTTGATGATTGGATGGGAAATGGGAAATTCACCCCGGGATCACTTCTGTGGCTCTGCTCGACAGGAGCATAGGAAAATAATTTTCTTGGGTGGCGAAAACCAGGGTATATTTTTTGGCTAGGCTTGTATGGGCCCTAGGGCCGATAGCCTAGTACCTACCTATGAACTGTGAAACACGATGAATATAGTACAGTTGTGTACCTACCATAAATGTAGATGTTCGAGTGTATTCACTGTTGCAGTCCAGGTTACCCACCCACCATCCCCTTTCTTTGCTGGGACTTATCTGTACTTCTCTATCCTATACAACCTATGTGGTGTATTTGCTTGTAGATGAATGTATTGTTTATTTTAGTGCATGCTTTTATTAGCAGTGTTTTTTTAGCCTACCCTTTTGGGGGCACCTGACATCTGGGGCAAGAAAAACTGAAGAAAATGGTGTCGGCTGCATCTTTTATACCCCTGGCGCTCTGCTGGCAGGGAAGAGGCAACAACAACCGACGCCGGACCAAGACTTTGGAATTCAGGCCGACTGCGGGTAGCCTGCCAGCAGGATAACCCAAGTGTAGTGACTGCGACAGTGAATACACTTGAACATCTACATTTATGGTAGGTACACAACTGTACTTTCCTTTTTATGAACAGGTGTTTTCAAGATAGTTAAAACAGCATAGGTGACTTACCACAAAAAGCTCCTGCCGTATTTAAAGTGATATATGAGCCTTGCCAGACATTTTTATGATAGCAAGAATCCGTGCAGTTACTAATGTCAATCCAGCAGTTCCATTAAAGGAACTAGATTACCGCTTCTGTGCTAAAGAGTGTTTCAGAATAGTTCAGGAAACTGTTTAAATTTGGTAGTCACCACTTCCAACAGTTTTTTGAACTCTCTGCTGTCAAAGGCCTTCTGATGAAGTTATTACTCATTCTGTTTACAGGCCCCTTTATCTTTTACCATGGATTTCTTTCCTGAGATCTTCAGGTGCAGGAATGTTTAGGACTAGCTCTGCAGATGCTGGGCCTAATCAGAATTCCCAGAATGCTTTGGAAATGGAGAACAACACTGTTTCTTCTTGCAGCAAAAGTTTGATCGCACACTGGATAGCCCTAAGCATTTTTTAGGGGAAAAGGTCATTATGAGATGGTTCTTCCTAATTTTTTCTTTTCTTGTCTTTCTCTCTATTACTTCTCACAGATGTCAACCATTTACTGCATTTGCTCTTAATTATGGATTATGTTCTGTTTCCTGTAAAGATAGATTTTGTCTTGTTTATTCAGTCATTAATGCAGGCCTTCACCTTGTAGACAGTCTGACAAAACAGATTCGCTTGTGACAAGGAGTTCCTCCCTGCATACAAGCATCCCTTTAATTCATTTGGGTGCCTTTCCTGGCACTCAGGCATGTTCTGTTTTCAGTGGTTAAAGCAATGGTCCTAGATAGCACTGAAGGAAAAGCCTTCTAATGTTTTAACTCCTCTTTGTTAACCATGACACATCACATTAACCTAGAAAAAAGACTTGGGAACCAGAAAAAGTTTTCTTTTGTAGATAAATTGCTCACCCTTAGGTCATCATTAACCATTGTAACCCAGTTTGTGGGTAATAATTGAGAATAAGTCAAATCACATCTGTAGTGGCCAGAATCAGTTCACCAATGTGAAGGTCATACCTTAACTTCCTAGGAAACCCCAAGAGTCCTTTTACATATAAAAGTAATTATCATTAAATTTTTTTGAGATTTCTATCAGTAAAACTGACAGATGATAGGTCTTTGAATCTACAGCATTGACTGTGGGCCAAAAAGCTGGATTTGATATGCTGTTACTAATTTAACAAAAAAAGTTAGTACTATAGGGTGTGTTACTTTCAAAAACATATAAAGGGACTGTTTAAGGTGTTTACCTTGTACACACAAGGTGGAAGGTTTGATTCTCTGATGAGGTAATTGGCATAGCTGAAAATGGCCCACAAGGGCAGCTAACCTAGTACTAATCTACGAACCTGTGCTATGTTAAAGCACCGTACAAAGCAAAATCAATAGTCTAGTGTGCAATATTAATTTCATTTTTAGAAAAATTATTCGTCCGTGTTAGGCAAGATAAGAAACATAGAAAATACCTCTCAGTGCAAGAAATCTGAACAACGCCAGAAAGAATGGGAGGACAAAGGCCCAGTAATAGGGACAGAATTTAAATATTTATCCTATAAACTTAGAAAGTTGCTAGAATAACAGGTTTTGCATTATTATGTATTTTCTTGAGGATATAAAGTCTGAAACTCCAGTGTCCTGTCGTTATTTAGTATCATTTAATGACTTCAATTTTCAATAATTTGCCAGAAAACCACAAATCTTATGAGGAACATACCAAAAATATGAGGCAAAAATCTGTACAGTTGAGAGATGACATATTGACATAATCAATCTGTCCATGGCAAGTAAACTTCCATCCTTATCTGGCTTCATAATGTGCACAGAATGGTCCCAATTCATTTTTTTCAGTAAAACCCTGTCATCAGCTGCCAGATCATGACCATGATAATTGGATTTTAATGTGTAAATATTCATGCAGATGAAGATCACAGCTTTAAATGAAGACTTCAGTGTTGACATTAGTATGTCTGCTAACCAAACACTGGAGCAAAGAAACCAAGGAACCAGAATAAATTATGCGCCGAACCAATGAATCACAGTGACCATTTCAGAAATCTAAATTTATTAAAAATATGTTCAACTGATTCATCCAGTGTTGAAATAGACTTCTTCAGAACTAGCGTCAGCTTGATGTCTGTACCCAATAAATAAATTACTCATATAATTAGATGACCGTTTTTCAAATGTAACTAAACAGGCATAATCAAATTTTCTTGTACACCACTTATTTAAAAATAAATTTATAACTGTTTAGGAAATGCACTTATAAAACTTCTTGTGCTGAAATCTAGACTTTGAAAAATAGCATTCATAGATTCATAGATTCATAGATTAGTACTAAGCTAACTGCCTTTGCGAGCCATTTTAAGCCTAGCCAATTATCCCTTGTGAGACTCAAACCCTGCACCTTGTGTTTGCAAGGCAAATACCTTAACCATTAGGCCACCCTCCCAAAGTTAGATACTTTGCAGGATGCGTTTGTCGCTGTTTCTTTAAACCCGGAATCGCCACATGTCCTTCATGGATGCATCTGCAGTCATAACAAGTGGGTTGTCCTGTCGTCAGGCAGCCCTGCAGTCGGCCGGATTCCAAAGTCCGGGTCCGGCTTCGGCTGATGTCGCACTCCACCCGACGTCATCTCTGTTGGTCTTCGGGTATAAAAGCATCAGCCGACACCATTTTCCTCAGTCTTTCTTGCCGCGTGGCGCCCGAAGCAGAAGCTGTTCGCAAGTGCCTGTCGGTCGGATCCAGAGATTACTTCTACCGAATACTACTTCGAAGACTTCTAAAGCTAAGTACCCCGTTGGGGACTCTTTCTTGCCTCAGCCGATGTCAGAAAAAGTTAACAATTGTTTAACCTGTGGGAAACAAATACCTCATAAAGATTTCCACTCTTACTGTCTGCCTTGTTTAGGCCCAGCCCACGACGTAGCAGCCTGTTTGGCCTGTGCCTCTTTCAACCGACGAACGCTTAGGCGTCGGTCGGAGTTTGCAGAACAGTTTTTCGGTACTGATTTTGCGTACATTATGCCGTCGAATCCTCCGACTACCCAGTCTTCCAAAAAACGCAAAGATAAAGACCGACACTCGCGGTCCGCGGTTTCGGCCGAAACCACGGTAAAGCAAACCGCGAGTGTCTCGGTTTCGGCGAAACCGAGAAAACTGATCTAAGCACAGCTGAACCTATTCTTACTACTGAGGCCCCTGCTACAACTCTTGAATCGACCTCAGAATTTTTACCCACTACGGTGGTTGACTTATCAGACACCATCCCCTTGGATGTCTCTACCCCAGCACGTGGTGCTGCTAGGCCTCCAGCAGCCATGTCCATTAAGGCCTTCGCCAGGGCTAAAGCAGCCAAGACTACTAAATCAGTGCCTGTTAAACCCCCACATCCAGGCCCTCTTCTAGTTCTCAAATGCTTTCTTTGGCAGAAGATTTAATTTCTTTAATTAGAGGATCTCAATCTCACCCAGACAGGGCCTCTCAGCCCCCAGAGAAGAGACCTAGGCCAGAGCCCCCTGAGCCAGTGTCTTCTGATGATTCTGCTGATGAATCAGACATAACTGACCAGCCAGAGGCTCCCTTCTCCAATTTTGAAGATTCTGATGCTGAAGAATCCATTCCTGCTGCTTCCCCACCAGAAGAATTCTCCTTTGGGGAAACCTTGCATGCCATGCGAGAACAGTTCCAATGGCAGCAACAGGATTTTTCAGACTCCAGAAAAGACTTAGAACCTTTCTGCACCTCCCACAGCACAGGCCCTTAGCTATACCTCCTGTTCTATCTGTGGTGGATGATGCTTTTAATGATGTTTGCTCCGCTCCAGATTCTTTACCCCCAGCCCCTGCCAAACCAGACAGATTTTACAGGGTGCCAGATACTCATCACCACCTTTACAAGGCCCCACTTGCAGACCCAGAAACTATATCCCAGGGTCCCAAGGCAGTAGCCGACCACAGCTAAAACCCTATTCCTTCTGAAAGGGAAGCAAGGTCATTAGACAGATGGGGTAAAAGGTCTACACTTCAGCTACTCTCTCAGCTAGAGCTTTAAACTGTCAGTTTCACATGATACAATACCAAGAGTTTATGCTTGATCAGTTAACTAAAAAACTAACCACTGATGAATCTCTTGATAAGAAATATGTATTAGAGACGGTAAATAACATACAACAGGTTAGCAACCATTCCTTAAAATGTGGCTATGATGCACTGGAGGCTTCATTTAGATCAGCCATGACAGGCACAGTGATAAGAAGGCATGCATGGCTAAAGGAACAAGCTTTACCGGATCATGTTAAAGCCAAGTTGCTAGATGCTCCTATGGACAAGACAAGTTTGTTTGGTACACCTGCCCAGCAGGTTATGAAGAAAATGGGAGAAAAGGCAAAATCTGTTCAAACTGTTAAAGATTTCTTGCAGGTTCAACCCCCAAGGTTTAGCAGGAACTGGCCTGCCAAAATTGGTCCTTTCCTGACTCCACAAAATTTCAAAGGGGCAGGAATAGACGTTCCAGAGGCAGAAACCAACCCAGAGGAGGTGCCTACAGAGGACGACAGTGGCAAGGTAACAACAGAGGCACAGACACAGCCACTGCCACTACATCAGCACAACCACAGTGACTTAATCCTAACTCCGCCTACCAGGGAACAAATAGCAGCTCCTCTAGGCGGAAAGTTAACCTTATTTTCAAAGAACTGGCACTACATAACAAAAGACAAGTGGATTTTACAAACCATAGATCAAGGTTACGGTTTCACTTCCACAATTTACCAGTCAAAAGAGGAATGCCAAATCTACCTCCAAATCAAAAAACAGAGGCTCTACGCCAGATAATGGAGTTAGCCAACATGAGAGCTGTGGAAAGAGTGCCAACAGCAGAACAAGGAAAGGGGTTCTATTCCAGACTATTCCTAGTTCCAAGAAAGGAAAATAGTTGGAGACCAATTCTCGATCTGTCCACCTTAAATACATACATCATTGTCCCAAAATTCAAAATGCTGACCCTACAGCAACTTCTTCCCATGCTGGGCAAGGAGTCTTGGCTGGTAACTCTAGATCTCAAGGAGGCATACCTGCACGTCCCCATTCGACCAATCTGCAGAAGATACCTCAGATTTCTTGCAGGATCAGAGCACTATCAATTCTCAGCATTGCCCTTTGGCTTATCTACTGCCCAGAGTATTCACAAAATGCCTGGCATCAGTAATCGCCCATTGCAGACTACAGGAATTCAAATTTACCCATACCTGGACGACTGCCTGCTACAAGGGGACAACAAAAGCAAGCTGACAACAGATTTACAAAGGGTCATTTACTTGCTACAAGGACTGGGATACACAGTCAATTTACAAAAGTCACGGCTGATACCATCCCAAACAAGGACATTCTTGGGCTGAATTGGACACAGTACAACAAATGGCATTCCTGACTACAGAAAAACAAAAGAACTTCCACTTTACTTCTTGGCACTAACAAAACTGAACAAGTTAACAGCAAGAAAATTTCTGCAGGCCTTGGGCTTCATGGCATCATGCATAATCTTGGTCCCATTTGCCAGACTACATATGAGGAAACTACAGTGGTACCTAAAGAATTTATGGTCCCAACACAGACACAGTCTAGAAACAGAAATCCCACTAATTCCATGCTTAAAACAGGAGTTCCTATGGTGGGCTCAGGCATGCCAGTCAAACCCAGGCCTACCCTTTCGCAGATGTCAACCAAGCCAGACCATCACAACAGACGCTTCAGACCTAGGATGGGGGCCCACATGCTGGACAAATGCGTGCAAGGATTGTGGACACAGGATCAACTTCACCTGCACATCAATCTAAAAGAAATGCTGGCAGAAAAACTGGCAATCCAAAAGTTCAAACCATTCCTCAAAGAGGGCCAGTTGATAAGGACAGACAACACCACAGTCATGTGGTACATCAACAAACAGGGAGGCACTCATTCATACCCCCTATGCAGAATGACCTTGGAGCTGTGGACCCTGGCACTCAGCTACAACATTCAGTTACAGGCAATATTTGTACCGGGGAAAGACAATACTCTAGCAGACATATTAAGCAGAACCACTTCAGATGCCCACGAATGGAAACTGCACCCGGACATCTTCAAGACCATCTCAAAGAAATGGGGAATGCCACAGATAGACCTATTCGCATCACCTCTCAATCACCAGCTCAAAAAATTCTGCACAAGGACATTCCATCCACTAGCATGGAAAGTGGACTCACTCTCCTTCAACTGGAAAGGCCTAACAGCATATGCATTCCCACCTCTTCCTTTGATACACAAGGTACTACTAAAAATCAAGGAAGAACGTCCAAGGATAATCCTGATAGCCCCAAACTGGCCAAGACAACACTGGTACCCACTACTGAAGAGCATGTCTCGAACAATATGTGGCCAATACCCTGATGCCTTTGATGTTAACTCAGAACAACTACAGCATCATACATCCAAACCTAAAACGCTACAACTGACTGCATGGAACATCACATAGCAGCAGCTAATCCAGAACTTTCTCAAAGAGTTAAAGACATTATTCTTGAAGCACGCAGACCTTCAACAAGAAGGAACTATGCTGGAAAATGGAAAAGGTTTGTCATTTGGAGTACCGAAAGAGGAAAAGATGTGTCAAACATAGATATGCCTAACATTCTGGAGTATCTGGCGAACTTCTTCATTCAGGCCTGTCCTACTCCTCCATCAAGATACATGCATCAGCTATTTCAGCAGAATACAGCTTTGATCCACCTGTTTTTCGCACCCTTTGCTCAGGCAGTTCCTCAGAGGAATCAAGAATGTAAAACCTCCAAGGAAACCACCATTACCAGCTTGGGATTTAAACTTTGTGCTAGAAAAGTTGACACTATCACCCTTTGAACCAGCAGCAACAGCAGACCTACAACACCTGTCATGGAAAACTGCTTTCCTACTGGCAATTACTTCAGCAAGGAGGGTTTCAGAACTACAGGCCTTAATGGCAGTGCAACCCTTCCTAATCTTCCACCAAGATAGTGTCCATGAGGACTAATCCTACATTTATGCCCAAGGTGGTATCCAGAGTATCTTTGAACCAGGCAATCCACCTACCTACCTTCTTTCCCAACCCACAAAACAGAGGGAAAGAATACTGCATACCTTGGATGTACATAGACAGCTACGCTACTACTTGGACAGAACAAAAAATAGCAGAAAGACTGACCAACTTTTTGTAGCCTATGCAACAGGAAGGGAAGGAAAAGCTATTTCCAAACAGACAATCTCCAAATGGATAGGAAATTGCATACGATACTGTTACTCCTTCCATGGAAAACCAATTCCACAGAACATAAGACCTCATTCTACAAGAGCAACAGCCACTACCACAGCCTTCTTACGAGGAGTGGCAACCAAAGACATTATTGAGGCGGCTACTTGGACCTCCGTGCATACATTTGCCAAGCATTATAATTTGCCTCTATATTCCAGATCCCGAGCAGGGTTTGCCACTGCTGTACTGCAAGGGATCCTAAACACACCATAATCTACTTTTATCCTCCTCCCTAGTTGGCTATGGTATTCTACCCACTTGTTATGACTGCAGATGCATCCATGAAGGACATAGTACAGTTTTGTACCTACCATAAATGTAGATGTCCGAACTGGATAGCATCTGCAGTCAGGATTACCCTCCCTCCTTCCCTCTGTGGTACTCCTAGGGTGTTTACCCTCCTAATAGCTAGCTGTTGGGGAGTCTTTTATGGTGTATTTGTTTGTATATATGTACATATATGCTTATTGTTGTGTTTACCTCTATCTATTTGGAAACATTGGCATCTATCCAAATTTTAGCCTGCAAGAGGGCTACTGGCATCTGGGGCAAGAAACACTGAGGAAAATGGCGTCGGCTGATGCTTTTATACCCGAAGACCAACAGAGATGACGTCGGGTGGAGTGCGACATCAGCCGAAGCCGGACCCGGACTTTGGAATCCGGCCGACTGCAGGGCTGCCTGACGACAGGACAACCCACTTGTTATGACTGCAGATGCTATCCAGTTCGGACATCTACATTTATGGTAGGTACAAAACTGTACTTTCTGGACCCTATGAAGGCACCAGGCACTCAAATTCATACCTTTTTCTTTCTTAGATCTTGTAGTTATTTCTGAGGAATCTAAAAAAAAAAAAAACACACAAGTTACTTCTTTGTGGTCATGCCTTGCCCATTGATAAAGGTAAAAGGGCTATGGATAGTTATGGAAGGAAAGTATACACTTCAGCTACACTTTCTTTCAGAGTTGTAAACTACTAAACCCATGTGATTAGATATCTTTTGTCTATTGTGGGAGGCATGACTAAGCTTCTGAGTGACATGCCTAAATCAGATAATAAAACTTCCTTGTTACCTTACTCATTTCTACCTATCTAGACACTCTGTTAAATGTAGTTATGATGCTGCTGATGCATCTTCCAGAACTACAACTGTCCTAAGGAGGTAATCTTGATTTGAGATGTCAGTCTTTACCTGAAGATGTCAAATCCAAATTATTGGCTACTGTCAAGATAGAGATACTCTATTTGGACCTACTGCTGCTGAAGTCTTTAAAAGCCTGCAGGAGAGAGGCAAGGTAATGCAAGACTTTATAAACAGAATTTCCTGTGTACTGCATCAAAGTTTCCGAGGAAGTATCCATTTTTTTCGGAGGGAAAAAAAACCCCAGAAACAGCAGCAAAAGGGAAAAGTTTCCCAAAAAGAAATTCCTGGAAAATCTAAGACTGATTTCAAGCACACCTACCTTGGCTCTCCCCCACCTTTTGCCTGCCTCTAGCCCCCCCCTTTCTGTTCTCATCCCTTTCATGTTTAGAGACGATACCTTCAGATAAGAGGGTCTTCAGCATCATAGAGAAAGATTACAGACTGTTTTGTCTTTTTTTTTTTTTTTTTCAGCCCATTTAACTATTCTGTTAGTGCCCCCAAAGCAAGCACTTTTTTTTTTTATTCTTTTAGAGTTGCTCCATCACGGAACCATAGAACTAGTTCCCATCTACCAGCTTAAAATGTTTTTATTCAATATTTTTTTGTGGTTTTCAGAAAGGAAGGAGCTTGGAGATCCATTCTGGATCTGTTAGTCCTCAGTAAGGGTTCCAAAGTTCAAAATGCTGTTTTTTTTTCAAAAACTTTGCTTCCAGTGATTCTTCCCTGCCAAGATCTTTGGTTACTGTGGACTTGAAAGATATGCATATGTACATATTCTCATATACCTGAAGCAGAGAAAATTCTTGGTTATTTATTTTTTTTGCTTTACAGCTTTACTTTCAGCGTCTTTTGTTTCTTTGTCCTTTTTGTCTTTCTACAGCTTCAGCGGTATCCACTAAATGCCTGGCCCCATTCATAGCCTTCTACAGGTTTCAGGCTGTTTGTGTATATTCATATCTAGACGACCTTGTTCTCCAGGCTTTTACCAGAGACCAGCATATTCTGGATCTCTAGCTCACCATGGACCTTTTTCTTCACCTAAACTTCACAGTAAACTTGAAAAAGTGTGCCCTTATTTTTGAAGGTGTGATCTTTCTGGTTGCCATTTCAACTCTGTCCATGATGGCATTTTCCCAGAACAAGATGCAGTTTCTGATTGCCCACTTCCAATCTTGCCCTCCCCTAGACTTGACCTCAGCAAGAGAGATCTTCAAAACCTTGGGATGCTACTTATGACAATATAAGAAGAACAATTACTTTGGATTCAGCAAAAACCTCTAATAAAACTAATGGGTTTAGATATAAATTGTGCCTTTGATTCAGTTAATTGGGACTATTTATTTATTTTGCTAGACGAATTGAATTTCTCGGATAAGTTTATAAATCTTATAACAAACTTATATAAAGGGAGTCAGGCATATATCAAAGTTGGCACTGTCATATCAGAAAACATTCCTATTACAAGAGGGACTAAACAGGGATGTCCTTTATCCCCCCTTTTATTTACATTGATTATGGAACCATGGGCCAATTTAGTAAGAGATGATGAAAACATTGAAGGTTATGAGTTAAATTCAGATACTACATCTAAAATTCAATTATTTGCTGATGATATTCTGGTAACAGTAGGAGAAAACAGATCTATTCCTGCCATGTTTAAAAATATTAATACATTTCAAAAAATATCAGGTTTAATTTTAATAACAATAAAACTCAGATAATCCCAATTAATCTAAAACAAAACACAATTCAACAAAAGTATAAAAATACTTATACCTCAAAATAATCAGATAATATATTTAGGAGTCGTGATTACCAATAACATAAAAGATATAATTCAATTAAACTTTAATAATTGCTTAAGCAAAATTGAAAAAAATGGAATAATTTACTCTCTTCCATGGATGAAAGGCTTTCTATTATAAAAATGACTATTCTTCCTAAAATGCTTTATATTATTCAATCACTTTCATTAATTCCCCCTAAAACGATAATTAAAAAAATTAATTCTTTGTTATTGAAATTTCTATGGTATCCTAATAAATCCAGAATAGCTTTGCAACATCGTATAAATGACTGGACAAATGGTGGTATAAGATTTCCTAACTTGGAATTATATACATTATCCTCGATTATTAACATAGTCTCCTTTCTAATCAATAATACATATTCTTCTAAATGGAAACAATATTTAATCACGTTAGCATGGGACTCTTCTAATAAACTAAACATTCAAAAAACACATGTTAAATAATCCTATTTTGTGGCTATTAAAATATATCTTTACAGTACAATCATACAAGTTAAATAAATCAAATTATTTGCTACTCATCCTAAAAACATTTAGGAACTTTATTTTCAAATTCACTAATTATAAAACATGGATTTTCCATCTTTTCCCAATTGCTTTTACTCAAGGTATATTAACCACGATAGATAATAAAAAAAATGCTATTATTCAAAGAGAAACACCTTATTTATTGGTCTCAATTAATAGACAAAGATAGGATAAAGTCTCTTGTGGAACTAAAATTTGAATATGACATAGACTCTTCATGGCTATGCATACAGGAATGTAGACAATATATTATAAATAATTTGGAATCAATTCCCTTACATTTAGCATATCCATTACCTAAAATAATTTTATTTTTGTCTACGCTTATTCAAAATATAAACACTGACAAAAACAAATTAGCACACACAAACAAAATACTTAGAAATGATACAAATTTCCGCACTGATAAATATTGGGAATATTTCAATACAATTAATAACTATGCTCCTAAAGATCAAGACAAACAGAATATGTTAGAATCAGCCTACTACACTACATCTTCCCTAAAGTGGAAGTTATACACCTGGAAATATATACATAGATCCTTTATAACACCACACATTCTAAATAAATTCAATAAGAACATCAATGATTGTTGGAGATGCAAAGAAGTATTAAAAGCTGACTGGTCTCATATGTTCTATGACTGCATACTTCTAAAAAAATACTGGGAAGATATAAATAGTTTTCTTCAACGTTTATTTACAGATAATTTCTTGATTTCTAAATCTTTAATTATATTTAACACTCCAATACATCAAAGTGTTAAGACCTAAATATACATTAATATGGACTATTTTAGCAGTAGCAAAAAAAATAATAACAATTAACTGGAAATCAGAAACTTCCCCTACTTTTCAAGAATTCAAAAACCTTCTTACTGAAGTTTGCAGTCTGGAACTTTTGACCATTAAGTCAAGAACTAATAGAAACATGTCTAGAATTAATATGTGGAAACATTTATTAGACTTGCTAGAAAATTATTGATTGTATATGAACTAACCAATAATTTAGTGTGATATTTATGTGAACGTCATTTGTAAATAGTTATGTTGTTTGTTAGATATAGAATGATTGTGTGTTTTTTTTCTTTTTTTGAATATTGTTAAAAAAATGGAACACTTTATGTAATTTATTTCTTTATTCAAATTTTAATAAAAATCTTTTTTGAAAAAAAAAAAATCTTGGGATAAATGGCTTCACATACACAAATGTTACCTTTTGCCAGATTCCACATGGGAAAGATTCAGTGGTACCTAAGGTCTATTTAGGATCAACTCTGCCACCCTTTAAAATTACCAATTCTCCTTTTCCCTTCATAAAGAAGGATTTTCTTTGGTGGATCATCCAGATATCATTCAAGCCAGGAGTGCCTTTTCTGGTTCCTTCCCCCTGCCATAAAGTTTCCACAGATGCTTTAGATCTGTGCTCAGCAGACATAAAGGTCCAAGAAGTTTGTCAGAACATGACCGAAAATCCCACATATATGTGAAAGAAATGAAAGCTCTGGTCCTTGGCCATTCAATGTGTATATTAGTCTGGTCTCCAGGACCTATTCAAATCCTTAAAGACAATACCACTGTAAGTGGTACAGCAACAAATAAGGAGGGGTAAAAATTTGTATATTGCAGACTTGCCCTGACAGGTAGGGAGATGAAATTGTGAACACAATCTTTTTTTTTTTTCTGGCAGTATACATGCCCTCAGAGGTTTGGCACATTACCTGAGTAGATCAAAGGCAGATGCTCATGAATGGATGTTAAACTAAGGCCTCTTTCTTCAGGTGTTCCCCAGTGATGGGCAATCTGAAGTAGTGGTTTGCTTTCTCTGAACAAACAGCTCAAACTAATTTGCACCAGAGCTACATGCCCACCAGATTTGAAAATGGATGCCATGTCATTTTCATCGAAATGAAAATTCCTCTGTGCCTTTCTTCTGTTTCCCAAGGTCCTGCTAAAAATCAAAAAGGACATCCCAAAGAATTTTTAACACTGCCCTCCCCCTTTTGACCTAGACAACTTTGGTTCTGCCTTCTCTTCCACCTGAACAAGGGCAATCACCACAAGTTGCCCCCACAGAACAGAATTGTTCACACAGCAGAAGGGCTGTCTCATTCACCCAAGCTTGTAAACACTTGACACTTTGAGCAATAGAATTCTAATCCCATGCAGGCACCTACTTTCAGAGGACATGCTACAGGTATTACAGGAGGCCTGAA